>NC_139949.1:42833972-43076472 GCF_963454915.1 Gymnoscopelus microlampas | reverse complement strand
GTATGCCGAATAACGATCCAAGCTGTCATCCATTTGGGATTTTTTCCAAAAAGCTCCTTGATGCTGGATGCAAGGCCACTAGCACGTCCAGCTGCTTTGTATAATCTTAGAATGCTTATGCAGCAGTCTTCATCCTTTGCGAGTTTTAAACTTGCCACCAAAGAATCACGTATATAGATTCTTTGGTGGAAAGACAGGGAAAGCTCTCTGAACAATTTTGAAACCCTGTTGAAAGTGCCAAGCATTGACATATCCATCGACAGGGAATACTGGATAATGGATGACAGTACGAGCAGAGGCAGGTTAGGGCTAGCAATTGAGACATTATGAACAATACTGTTTGGGTCTGTAGGACCAGCATGAGGGACAGCATCTGGGCCAGTAGGAAGGACAGCGTCAAGGTCAACGTGAGGGAGAGAGTTGGGGTAAGTGTGAGGGGCCGCGTCAGAGGAAATGTGAGGGGCCGCGTCAGAGGAAATGTGAGGGGCCGGGTCAGAGGAAATGTGAGGGATCGCGTCAGAGGCAGTGAGAGGGACCGGGTCAGAGGCAGTGAGAGGGACCGGGTCAGAGGCAGTGAGAGGGACCGGGTCAGAGGCAGTGAGAGGGACCGGGTCAGAGGCAGTGAGAGGGACCGGGTCAGAGGCAGTGAGAGGGACCGGGTCAGAGGCAGTGAGAGGGACCGGGTCAGAGGCAGTGAGAGGGACCGGGTCAGAGGCAGTGAGAGGTATCGGGTCATAGCCAATGTGAGGGACAGATTCAGCGGCAGTGAGAGGGACAGATTCAGGGGCAGTAAGAGGGACAGATTCAGGGGCAGTGAGAGGGACAGACTCAGGGGCAGTGAGAGGGACCGTGTCATAGCCAATGTGAGGGACAGACTCAGGGGCAGTGAGAGGGACCGTGTCATAGCCAATGTGAGCGACAGATTCAGGGGCAGTGAGAGGGACCGTGTCATAGCCAATGTGAGGGACAGATTCAGGGGCAGTGAGAGGGACCGTGTCATAGCCAATGTGAGGGACAGATTCAGGGGCAGTGAGAGGGACAAATTCAGAGGCAGTGTTATGGACAGAGTTGGGGCCAAGGTGATGGATAGATCTGTGCCAAAGATCTGAGCCAAAGATGTTTGAAACTGGTGCACTCTCCTCTGCTTCCTGAATTATTTCAATGAAGGGTCTGACTGGTCCTTCAAGGCTAACATAATGGTCCCCATGACCTTCAGCAAAGTGGCCCAGAACCAGCAATGGCACACTTTCATCATATTGACCACATGGGGATATTATTGATGTTGCATCCACACCCAGTGTTGATACAATCATAAACTGCACGTTGAATATTATGGATGCTCTTTGTACAGTTAAATGATCACCATATGTATGAATGTGCTGCATGCTTTGCACATAGTCACCCCATTGTCCTTCCACAAAATGAGAAAGCTGTGTTCCATTCATGGCATGTGGGTTAAGTATTAGGTCTGATACAATTTCTTGCCTTAAATTGGCTGCCGACCTGAAAATTCCAAGTGTGGCAAGTTGGTCTACCATGGCAGCAAATTGGCAACTCCCATCTGGGTTAGGGTCCACACGAGTCGTGAAACCTATTGATTCAAAATACTTTAGCCTCTCCTCATGAGTGATCGGCTGTAACAACTGCATGCGTAGTTTTCTGGCCTTAGAGTGCTTGGGACGCTGCTTCTCTTTTTCTCTTGTGACACTTGTCATATCACATACCGAAAACCACTCCAGAAGGTGGCGGGGGCTGTCTGGCATTCGATACTTCACTTTGTATTTTGACAGATCCTCATTTCTTTTCATAACCACACCTGTTACCACAGCATATCGTTTAGAAAATCTGAGACCTTTTCTAATCCTCACCAAAACTTTGTCATGTATGTTGTATATTGATGGTGGAATTCGGCATGATTTAATCATACGATTCATACAACGCTCTGTAGCCTTATGTGCACTCTTTCGTATCTTCTGCCGTTTTTTCGCAAACAAAGCACGATGTCTTCTGGATGGAAGTGTACTGTTGTACTGTTCTTCATTGTGATGGATGGAGTCGGGGCGAGCATCACCTGTATGGGCGGATAAGTGATGAGTCCTGAAGTGATGAGTCCTGAAGTTATTCGTCCGACCATAGTACACTTCATAAGGAGACATCCAGTTTAGAACCTCCTTTTTGTCCAGATTCATGACTTTTGCGTACTCTGGCATATGTGCAGCCCAGTTAACACCTCCTTGCTTGAAGTTGACAAAGTCATACATGATTTTTTTACGCAGCACACGGTGGCTTCTCTCAACTTTACCTTGACTCTGTGGGTGGTATGGAGAGCTCTGAATTACTTTGATCCGGTACTTTTCCATCAGTTTCTGGACTGAACCTTTAAACTCTTTGCCTTGGTCATGCTGCATAATCTTGGGTGGGCCATGTTCAGTGTAGATTTCAGCCAAATGTTTCGCAATCTCTTGGCTTTGTTTGCTCTTCAGGGGGCGTAGCCAAATGTATCGGCTAAATACGTCAATCACAGTTAGGATGTACCTATAGTTGCCTTTACCATGCTTGACAGCCCAATGTCCCATGTCAAGGAGGTCAATTTGATGACGTTCTTGAACCGTTTTAGCTCTGATGGGCTTGGGAATGGGCACATTCCGAAAAGTAGCTTTCTGAAGATGATAGCGCCTGGACTTATCTAATACATTTTGCACATTCTTGGTACTGATGCCTGAATACTGATCCTTTAAATACACATTAAGTTTTCTGGCACCACACCCCTTGGTCTGTTCAAGTCCCGTCTTCACAATACCTTTAAGCGCTGTCTTCTTTGCCACCAATTTCCCATCAAACACCAATCCCTTGCCATCCTCTGTGAGCCCAAACAGGTGCTTCTTCCTCCAGAGCCGAACCAGGGCAGAGCGTTGGGTCCTTGTTCTTTCTTTCACAGGAACCAGAAAGTCCCCTCTCAGTGCCTTAACAATGACATCATATGTCTCATCATCCATTACTCGATTCCCATGTCCTTGTACACTACTTACCCAGAGGGCCAGTGTGTACAGGACCAGGAAGATTGTTATCCCCTGTCTCATTGTTCCTTTTCTGTGAATTAAACGACATTCTTTGATTTAGAAGACAGTATGGGAGTTGGGGTATGAGACATGTTTTATATTCAGCATCACTACATTAATGTAAATAATGTTTTGTTTATATCAAATATATCTGCATATATTACAAAATCTTACAGAGCATGCCTACAAATAATCTTAATGAATGTAAACATAGCATGTTTTTGATAACAAAATATTGTTTTATGAATATGTTAGAATTATTCACAGGAATGGTACAGTACACAGCCGATCTACAATGTGACGCGTTATGAGCTTGGAGATCTGCTATTGGGTCTGGCGGAACCAGGTCTCCTGGTCTTGTTTGGATACTTACATTTCTAGGAAGGCATCAGTGTATGCAATGCAGGTGGTTTCAGAGAGTTACTTATCTGAAACAAGAGTTACAAGGTCCTATAAATTCATTGTGAAAACTTTACAGCACTTAATTGATAAAAAATTAGGAAATATACCTCTACTTTTACTTTTACTTGTACTTTAAGTATTTTTAAAAGCATGTACCTTTGAATACTTAAATACATTTAAAAGCAATGACTTTTTTACTCTTCCTTGATTAACATTTTGACTTAGCTACTTTTCTTTGAGTAAATTTGGAGTACTTCGCCCACGTCTGGTTAATATAGTTTATGGTGTTATTTTGCTGATGAAAGTTACAGGGATATGGTGTGTGTGTGATATGAAATGAAAGCTTACCATTAACGGTAATCAGTTTAGTTTAGTTGTTCAATTGTTAGTAGCCATCACTGGCTGTCACCCATCTTATTTCAAGGGCTGGAGAAACCAAACAGGCTGCCTGTCTTCCATCCTATTTCAAGAGCTTGCGTGGTGAAACAAAACTGGCTAGTTAAGGAGCATCACCTGTGATGATAAATCATCTCAGGTGATGCTCCTTAATGAGATTGACCTACTTTAATGTAGCTTTGCAGTAAGAGGAAATGATACTTTTCTAACCCTACTTTTCAGGATGCTGTCAGCATACCTATGCCTAATCTAAGATTGTATCGTAGGTTTTACAAGCAAACCTCTCTCTGATCACTTATTATTTCAGGGTCTATATTATAGACAGATTATGTAATATTATATTAACCATGGATCTGTTCCTCTGTTTGCCCCTTCCTTATGCTGGTCCTCTTTTCAGTGCACCTGGTGTTAACTAGCTTGTCAGTCATTGCCTGCTCAGTGCTGCTGCAAAGTAACTAAGTATATTTACTCAAGTACTATGCAAGTGCTTACAATGCACAGTTTAACTTTGAGGTACTTTTACTTTCCTTTCCATTTTTTTGTATTGCTACTCCACTACAATTACAGCATATGACAGCTTTAGTTACTTGTTACTTTGCAGATTTTATTATTAATACAAAACCTACAGTAACCCCATACAGCCGATCTACAATGTGACGCGTTATGAGCTTGGAGATCTGCTATTGGGTCTGGCGGAACCAGGTCTCCTGGTCTTGTTTGGATACTTACATTTCTAGGAAGGCATCAGTGTATGCAGTGCAGGTGGTTTCAGAGAGTTACTTATCTGAAACAAGAGTAACATGGTCCTATAAATTCATTGTGAAAACTTTACAGCACTTAATTGATAAAAATTAAGAAATGTACCTCTACTTTTACTTTTACTTTTACTTCTACTTTAAGTATTTTTAAAAGCATGTACCTTTGAATACTTAAATACATTTAAAAGCAATGACTTTTACACTCTTACTTGATTAACATTTTGACTTAGCTACTTTTCTTTTCTGTGGAGTAAATTTGACCAGGAGTATCTGTACTCTTACTCAAGTACTGGGGCTGAGTACTTTGCCCACGTCTGGTTAATATAGTTTATGGTGTTATTTTGCTGATGAAAGTTACAGGAATATGGTGTGTGTGTGTGTGTGTGTGTGTGTGTGTGTGATATGAAATGCAAGCTCACCATTAACGGTAATCAGTTTAGTTTAGTTGTTCAATTGTTAGTAGCCATCACTGGCTGTCACCCATCTTATTTCAAGGGCTGGAGAAACCAAACAGGCTGCCTGTCTTCCATCCTATTTCAAGAGCTTGTGTGGTGAAACAAAACTGGCTAGTTAAGGAGCATCACCTGTGATGATAAATCATCTCAGGTGATGCTCCTTAATGAGATTGACCTACTTTAATGTAGCTTTGCAGTAAGAGGAAATGATACTTTTCTAACCCTACTTTTCAGGATGCTGTCAGCATACCTATGCCTAATCTAAGATTGTATCGTAGGTTTTACCAGCAAACCTCTCTCTGATCACTTATCATTTCAGTGTCTATATTAGAGACAGATTATATTATATAATATTAACCATGGATCTGTTCCTCTGTTTGGCCCTTCCTTATGCTGGTCCTATTTTCATGTGACTTTATTCATATACTTAGATTTATTCTGGCCTTGTTTTGTATAATGTTGTGTGTGTAAAGCAATTTGTAACTGTGCATTGAAGTGCTTTACAATTTTATTATTGTATATTTTTTAATAATACAATTGGGGGAGGGGGGGGTTATCATGATATTGTGAGCCCTATACCGTGTATGTTAAAAGAGTGTCACCCCTGTACACAAGGGAGAATGGTGATCATATCTTACTATCATACTGTAAGCAGCACATCTTCACCCGCTCAGCTCTGGATGCTGAGGGATGTGGCTGCTGAAGCAATGAAACCACACCCATGCTTGTCAGATGGTATAACTCCACAATTCAGTACTGTGAACTATTCACAGACTTTTTACCTGTCTTAAACCATAACTTTTTCAGAATCATGACTCCTTACATTAAAAAAAGATTAATTGTACTTACCAAATTATCCATAAAATATGTGTCTGCATCACAGGGTAAAATTGATGACTCTTCAGAATATGTGGTATAATGAACATTGGTTAAGCAACATCTCACTTAATGTTTACATGGCAGCCTACACAGTGCCTGCCCTGTGATTCAGATCCGCTCCAACATTTCAGGTGTTATTCCATGTCCCATTTTTTTTTTTTTTTGCATGATCGTTCTCAAACTTGCTGAAAGTGTGACGAAAAAACAGACAGACAGACAGACAGACAGACAGACAGACAGACAGACAGACGACCTTCCTCCCCTGCATGATACTGACCATGGTGACATGATGGTGACATGATACTGACCATGATACTGACCATGGTACTGACCATGGTACTGACCATGATACTGACCATGATACTGATACTGACCATGGTACTGACCATGGTACTGATACTGACCATGATACTGACCATGATACTGATACTGACCATGGTACTGACCATGGTACTGATACTGACCATGGTACTGACCATGATATTGATACTGACCATGGTACTGACCATGATACTGACATGATACTGACCATGGTACTGACCATGGTATTGACCATGATACCGACCATGATACCGATACTGATCATGGTACTGACCATGATACTGACCATGATACTGATACTGACCATGGTACTGACCATGGTACTGATACTGACCATGGTAATGACCATGATACTGACCATGGTACTGACCATGGTACTGATACTGACCATGGTACTGACCATGATATTGATACTGACCATGGTACTGACCATGATACTGACATGATACTGACCATGGTACTGACCATGGTATTGACCATGATACCGACCATGATACCGATACTGATCATGGTACTGACCATGGTACTGACCATGATACTGACCATGATACTGATACTGATCATGGTACTGACCATGATACTGACCATGATACTGATACTGATCATGATACTGACCATGATACTGATACTGATACTGATAATGATTATTATGATGTAACACTTTACTTTTCTCAACAATATGAGACGTTATTACATTATGAACTTTTATTACATTATGAGCGACTATGCGAAAATTTATAATGTAACACATTATTACATTATTACATTATAGAAAAATCTGTTATTACGTTATGCGCTCAATTTTTTATTACATTATGAGCTGATTATTACATTATGAGTTTTCTAAATAAATTATTACATTTAAATTATTACATTATGAACCGTTATTACATTAAGAGCCGTTATTACATTATGAGTTGCTACACGTGCAGGCGCATCTGGCTCTTAAAAGCAATGGGAGACGACACTCACATCTTATCTTATCTTATCTTATCTTACTACTATATCATTGACAAAAGCTCAGAAAGTTCGTCCGGGGTAAGCAAGCACAGGATCACTCCATTTGCCCCAAAACTTGCCACAGACTGTTGATCGGCGCTATGGCTATGTTTTAGGCATCTTACCCCACCTCCATCTGTGATCAGACTCTCGGCTTGATTGATTCTCTGATTTGCCTATCAGACCCTCAGCCTGATATGGAAGGTTGCCATAGTAACCATATACAGGAAGTTTGACCTCTTTATCACAATTACGGCAAACTCAAAGAGTGGCGGTGTACTAGCAGACATACCTGACCCACAGAAGGAGCCACTCTGCGTCACTCTGCGTCAATCCATGCTACATGGACCCTGTGGGACAGCCAACCCTAACAGCCCCTGCATGGTCAATAACAGCTTCCCTAAAGACTTCTGTGACAACACTCGACTGCCTCATGATGGCCATGGTTACCCACAGTACAGGCGGCCTGATGACGGAGGTTGGGAGGTTGGGACTAGAGGTTAGACATCTAGTTTATTTAATTCATGTTATACCCAAAACACACCCATGACTAAATCAGAAACCAAATACAACCCCTTTGACACATTTTGCCTTACTTTGTGCACAGTTTAACTAGCAAAAATGGAGTTGCACACGCCCCCAAGGCGTCTAATGTCTAAAATCATGTTGAAATGGAGGAGGAGTGTCATTAAGAATCGCATTCCCTACATAAAACCCCAACCCCTGCCCCTCCTTTTTATTGTACTTTTCTTTTATAGTTTTAATCCTTTTTAACTAGTCGATTCTAATAAAGTTGTTATTTTTCTGCTCTGTAAAGTGACTTTGAGTATTTAGAAAAGCGCTATATAAATTGTATGTATTATTATTATTATTAACAGCGAGGCATACGGGTCCTTCAGATCACTCTGCTCAGACCACTGGATTATCACTGCAACAGTGAGGCTGAGCCTGAGGGCGCCAGGGAAGGAAGAAGGTGAAATACGAATGGAGTCAACTGGCAACGGACCTTCAGCTACAAGAACGCTCCTCAGTGGAAATCAAGAACAGGTTCCAAGCACTGCAGGAGGAGGAGGAGAAGGTGATCATAACAGCCCGCTACCAAAGCTTCGCTGAAGCAAACCAACTAGCAGCTGAGACATGCCTCCAGCAATTTCCCAAAGCATTAAGGAAAGACAGATGCCTTGACCCCAGAATCACCAAAGCCAGGGAGGAGATGAGAGCAGCACACAGGGACTTTGTCTCTGACCGAAAAGGAGAGGGTCTGAGGGAGGAATATAAGCGGGGCCACTCTGGCCCCCATCTGTTCATTGTAGCGATGGACCATGCACTGGTACTCACAATCAATGGCAGAGGCACTGGGGTTCACTCTGGTCCCGAGGAAGTCAAGACCTCGACGACGCAGATGACATTGCCCTAATCTCGGATACAGCAGAGAAGGGAAGGGAACTACTACTAGCAGTAGAAATGGAGTGCGGGAAGATCGGCCTCAAGCTCAATGCCAAGAAAACAGTTAACACAGAGGACAACACCATTGCCACTGCGGACGGGACAGTGCTCAAGCCAGTCGAGGACTTCAAAGATCTCGGGGCCTGGACTGCTTCAACGGAACAGGACGTGAAGGTTCGGAGGGCACTTGCCTGGAATGCCTTGCATGGGATGAGGAGAGTGTGGAAATCAGACATGGGAGAAGACCTCAAGAGGCAGCTGGTCGTAGCTACAGTGAGGTCAGTACTGCATTATGGGGCTGAGACATGGACACTCCACAGCACAACAGGAAAGGGCCCTGGATGGAGTCGACACAAGAATGCTACGAATGGCACTAGGTGTCACATGGACGGACCACATTAGAAATGTGGACCTCTATGGGGACCTACCATGGGTCACAGAGTCAGTCAGAGAGAGAAGGATGAGGCTGGCAGGGCACTGCGTCAGTTACCCATAACTAGAGGCAAGCAAACTAACACTATGGGAGCTAACCCAGGGCAAAGCCAGGAAAGGCAAGAAGCGCACCACCTACGTAGATGCACTGCGGTGCGACAGCTTAGCTAACAACACTCTAGAGCTCAAGACCCTGATGTTGGATAGTGTGGAGGGCAGCGATCCAGTCCTGAGTTGGTGTTGTCTAGACCACACTCTCGCATCGCATCCTTAGGCCATGTGTCATGGATTGTTTAAATAGGGCCCTATAATTGTTTCCACCCAGTTTTAACTTCAAAAGCTGGGAGTCTACCAAGGAGATAATGGACTCCTGCCATGTGCGACTCGATGAAAAATGCATGATTTTAATTCCTGTGTGACAGAAACGGGAGAGAAAGCAAAAGGTGGACAAAGAAAAAGTACTTTAAGGTGTCAACACTAATAGTCAACATCGCTATAGACAAACTGAACCACGAGACCTAAATCTTGATTTGAATTTGAATATTATTTTGTTTTACTAAAAAGTCTAGAAAGAAAATAAGTAAAGAAAGAAAAAAATAATCTGTCCGCATCGCAAAAGCTGCTGCAAAAGTTCTCTATATAGCTATTTATTTTGCTGGGTAAATGGCATTTGAGCCATTTCTGTCATCTCAGAGAACTTAAAAGCCCATTTTGCTGTGTAAATGGTAATTTAGCCATTTCTGTCATCTCAGAGAACTTAAAATCCTGCCCTTGGGGCTCTAATAGACATTTTTTTAAGTGCCGTTCTACCTGTAATAGGACATTTATCAAAAATCTATCTCACCCTGATAGATTCATCTGGTGCTGCTACTCTGATGGGTGCTGTAAACATTCAGTACGTGGATGAATGAAATCAACTAGCAGAGCGCGTTATGGCCATGAGAGCCTGCTTCCTTCTATCTACGTAAACATCAATAATGGAATGTCCCGAGGGCTGCAGAGGATGAGAGGGTTTCTAGGATATGTGGTTCGTTTTCAATCGGAAATACCGACACTATGCAGCCCACATATTTCAATGGAAATATCTTGTCAGTTAGTGAGATAACATTACAAAATCACAATGAGCCACACTGATGAAATGTGTGTACGATCAGATGTGATACTAAAGCGCTCATCCGAGGGTTTCCAAAAGTTTGCTACTTTTAGAAGTGGGGGAGCACCTCTATAACGCAGGTGCACGCACAAGTGCGCGCAGGCACCTACGCACTATAAAAGCATGCCTGATGTATCAGACGGGTGGGTGGGTGGATGTCACAAACGTCGTGTCTTATATTGTTTAGACTGCTAGGTTCTTGGTTTACCTGATCCTAGATTGCTGAGGCATTTGATGTACCTTGTAAGTCACTCTGGATAAGGAGTGTATGCCAAATGTCTAAATTATAAATTGTAGACACCAGTTTTGAAAATGTCATTTGTTTTAGTTTAGTTTTTCTGTTTGGTGTTTGGTTTAGTTTCAGTGAATTTTTTACGAAGGTTTTAGGAATGTATTCGTTTTAGTTTTTCGGGGAGATTAATTAATAGAAGCTCAAAAAGGTAGGATGAAAGACTGAATGACATCAGATAGGACTTACAGAACGTGTCATTATTTATTAACGGTCCACTATTGATCTTTTTTTGTCACATATATGATTGTAGGTGTAAAAGAGTGGGTGAAATTTGTTTTTATGCAAGCTCTCAAAATATGCAGTTACAATGACTCCGATTAGTCCATTAGTCTGAGTGTGTATAAACTTTTGACTCAGGAGTTTGTACAAACTAGAAAGGTGCACCCATTGGACACTGATCAATCCAGTTGTTTGCAAGAGTAGCCACAGACAGACAAACACACACAGAGGAGTGAAAACATAATCTCACCCCTTGCCTTAATAATTATTGATAATTTGTAAAATCCCAATACATCATTTGGGGAAATAAACCGCTTTTGCAAGGCATATTATGGGAGATGTAAAACCACTGAATAGACATTATGGACAGGAAGCTGTAATCTTGCGGCTGCAGGGAGGAGAGAGGAATTGAAGGGAGGGTGACAGGACGCCTTTTCAATTTGAGCGTAATTTGGGGCATGATTGTCAGCCATTCCTGACACACAGAGGGACTCTGTAATCCAAGGCTCAGACATGAATACAGGCTGAGACGGTGAAAGGATTTCCAGAGGACAGATGGACAAAGAGAGAGGGAGAGGGAGAGTCAGAGAGGGAGGGAGAGAGAGAGAGAGAGGGAGAGTCAGAGAGGCAGGGAGAGAGAGAGAGAGGTATGTCAGTGGTATGTCAGGAGGGCAGCTAGGTTGCTGTGACAAGTTGCACTGACAGCAATGCAGAGAGAGACTCATGGTTATTACCATCAGGACTTCCAATCTTATTAGGCCCACTGGATGCGCGCGCGCGCACACACACACACACACACACACACACACACACACACACACACACACACACACACACACACACACACACACACACACACACACACACACACACACACACACACACACACACAGACACACAGCACATGACATTGTTCCGTAGAGCTAGATGTGCAACAGGGAAACAGCAGAATATTAATAGAGTCTGTGGAGTGACTTGCATCTACTTTACTTTACAAACAAGACTGACATGAGATGTCATTTACAGGTTGGCTACCAATATAATGAAAACAAGTGTGTGTGTGTGTTTAGCCCAAATGCGGAAGACTTGAGCACTGTGCAGGTGCACAAGGGTTTCAAAAAGTCTTGCAATCCCAGATTTGACCACCAGGCAGCGGCAGCTTCACTGTTCTAGAGTGGTTCTGAGGACTTGGTTCAAAGTATGGGAAGCCATTGGCGAACCCTCATTGGCTGGCCTTTAGCTGATAGAGAGAAAGGAGAGAAAGTGTTAAGAATTTCATTCTTAAAATATCGGGTGCCAGAATTTTATAATAACAGATTACGTTCGGTGCCAGAAATCACACCGTCTGCAACACTGCGCTGTTTAGAGCTGTGGAATCCACGGCGAGCACCCGCACGTAAACAATGCATGCGTACACAGTAATGGATGGTCCTGGCTAAAGCCTGGAACAACAACATGTCTCATGCGAGTCACCATTGCGGAGCGATCGCGCATCGCGCATTGACTCGTTTTGCCCACTGTAAAAAGTTAAGGAGATACAGAGGTTTTTAGCAAGGAGATAGAATGGAAGCGGATGAGAGCCAGATTTTTTGGCACTGTGATCCATCTGTCCCTTACTTCTTAGAGTGTTCATGGGTGATTCCAGTGCTGCTCCAGCCCCCCCCGTGTGGAAAAGAACGAAAAAAACAAAAAGACTGAAAACACGGTTTGAGCCGTGTTCGGCACCAAATCGCTACTCTGTGAAAACACGGTTTGAACCGTGTTTGGCACCCAATGTGTTAATCTATTCATTCTTATTAGCGCCTCAGTGCGGCTGAAGAACTCCTAGTATCAGACCTCTTACAACGTTGTCAGATGGGGGAACAAAAGGTCAAATTACAGTTACTGGCCTGAATAGATAGATGACATTAATGAAGAACGTCAAGTAAAAAAAAAAGTTGGGCAGCATATTCATTGATACACTCAGTGGAGAGAATGGGAGGGGAGGGCTGAACAAAGCTGTCTCCACTGTATAGTATCACTTAGCCTTGGATCAAGACGTATCACTGCATATCACTGTATGCAGTCAGCACGAACGATGGAAACAGTAGGAACGAGACCGTGGGTTAGCGGAGGGATCTGCGTATCCATAGGAACGACAACGTTCCAACCGCGATCAGCCATTTTGGGGCTTCGGCCCGCTGTTTTTTGGAACGACGTCACATCCACATTCTACTTCTCTTGTGACGATCGATCATTCCAAAGCTGGGTTAGGTCGCCCCTTGTGGAACTTTCCCCAAAAAATTAAAGAACACATCAATGCGATCTTGGCCATCAAGTGATGGATTTGAAAGAACGCATCAATGTGATCTTGGCAATCAATGTGTTAAAAAAAAAAAAGTTCAGAAGCAAGATATCACCATTTGAAGATTTGCTGCTCCATTCACTTCTTGTTTAACTTATTACTGAAAAAGGCTGTATCTCGGCTCCTGAGCACTTTTTTTTACTATGTATTTTTCAATGTTATGTTATTTTCAAAAGGCAGACAATTAATGTCAACAAGGTCCAATGACCTCGTTGACATTTGTGAAACCACACAGTGCCACCCTCAGTGATTAGCACCCATCAGGGGATCGATTATACTGGAGATAAATATTCTGTGACGACTTGAAAAATTGCTGGCACAGTTCGCAATTATTTTTTTATTTCATTGGCACTGAATGAGTTAAAATGAAATATCCCTTTAATTTGCGCTAATTCTCTATGTGGTAAAATGCTCACCTTAACAAGCTTGACCTACATATTGCATCGATCGGCAGATGTGGCATTTGTTTTGATATGCTGCGCGATCTAATACACCTAATATATGAAATGAAAGGATTTCATCAGCCCTTGATCTCCCTGAAATCATGGATTAATTTTGAACAATTTACAGAGGTCAGTTAATACATTTATATTTGAAAAGCAGTATTAATCCATTATGGAGCACCTCAGAGTTAGTAGGGGGAGGGGGGTAAACTGTGTAGTTTGGGCCATTCATTAATCAAAGTAGTGCCTGCAGTTGTGATCCCATTGCCCACAGCTCACACAGGCATACGTTGACTGTCAAGGTGTGTGTGTGTGTTTCTGTGTTATTATATTTTCTATATTTATATATATATTTATATTTGCTCTCTCTCTCTCTCTCCTTTCCCCCCGACACGGTCGAGGCAGATGGCCTCCCACCCTAGAGCCTTTGCCTGTCTGACGTTTCTTCCAGTCAAGCAGTTACAGTACGTTTTAACAGCGGGCAAGTCTCCGGACGATCGGCGGGGCGACATCGTCCAAAAGATAAATAAAATCCATCTTTTCAGATCAACATCGTCCGCCCACTTCGCCTCATCGCCAGTAGTTGCCGGCTCTCATAGACATATAATGCACTTACGGAAAATACTGTCCTGAATCGCCCGCTGTTAAAAAATGCACCGTTAGGGTTTGAGTGTCTTGCTCAAGGACACTTTAACGCAACCAGGAACTTTCCAATTCCCAAGTATCTGCTCAACCTCCACCTGAGCCACTGCCGCCGGGGTGTGATGGAAGTTTCCTTGTTTGATAGATGACAAACAGCCCATCCAGTTCTGCCTCGTGTGTGTGTGTGTTGTTTGTGTGTGTGTGTGTGTGTGTGTCCACCTTAAAGTTACGATGCACAACAAGCTGCATGTTCTGCACACTAGATGCCACACATACAGTATGGAGGTGAGGCTGCAGCTAGTCGTCTCGCAACACAGCGGGAGGTTGATTAGGTTTTTTAATTTCTAATACGTACATGTCTACCAGCACGCAGTGAACCGGGGAAATGTAAAATTGACTACGCCCGGCAAGCGGCCGGCTGTTGGGAGCGATTAAACGTGTACGGAGCAACTCGTACCAGTGTAATACTCATGCTGTCATTATTACCAACTTGACAAACAAAGTGCGCCAGCGCATGCTTAATGTCGTCCCGGGCAGACGAGGCTGTTGGTGACGATATCAATGAGGTTGCAAAACCCATCACGATTCACCAGCTCAAACACAAAGCAAAGGATTCAATGTAGAAAAAGAAACGCAGGTATGACTGATAACAGCTGAGGGAACCGATCAGAGCAAATAAACTTGAAAAACAAACGCCATGTGAGGTTCTGGAAGGTTGGCGGGGGCCAGGTTGGTACACAGGCTTTGGCTGGAGGCCGTTTCTTTCTCCCCATGTAGTCTTTTCCTTTTTACTTCATTAGCCCAGGCTGTACTCCTCTACAGGGCCAGTAACCACGGGGGGATATCAACACTGACATTTTCCCTGTCGGAGCAGTAGGGCTGCATTGATAAGGAGCTGCAGGCAGCAGTGGCTGGTTAGAAGCCTCCATGCTGCTCTGATTGGCCGGGAATGGACAGGAAAGCCGCTGGGGGTTATTATTAAGAGACGCAGAGAAATTGGTCACTCTGGAGGCTGATTAGGAGGAAGAGCACTCGGCAGTTTAATGAAAATAGAAGCAATATAGTATAATAAAAAGTGAGGAGAGGGGGAAAGATTAGTATGAAGAAAAAGAAGGGAGAAGGCATGAGGTATTAGGTCAACATTTCATGGTAAATAAATGTGACCACACACATACCACATGTACCACATACACCACATGTAAGGCTGTTGGAATGAATTTCAGAAGTCAAAATTATAATTGAATGTTGTATTTTTTCCTCCATAAATATATTGAATAACCTCGATAACCTCGTGTAATCTCGTCCTTCCTGGCCTACCGGCATGTGAAAACAAATGCTATTGTGTTGTCACATCAGGTGTGACAACATCACATGTCGGGGACGGGTGGAAGAGACGAGCAGTCCGAAATTTGATTATTGGAATGTGGCCATCAGTCCAACCTGCTCGATTCCTCCGGACTCGCATCTAATCCTCACCTCCTCACTCGAGGCGGGAGTTGAGTTTTTTATTGATTGGTTGAATACTTTATTAGCAGTTTGCAAAAACAAGGCACGGTGGTACAGATTTATACAAAAGAATGCTAAAAGCATAACCCAGATAAGCCATCAGAGCTTGTTTCCATTAAGGTGTGTGCATTCAATTCATTGAGACAATTAAAGACTAACAATAATATGCCAAAAAAATCATATGTATGAGTGGTAATAAGAAAGAAAGATAAATACAATCTTTCTTTATACAAGATAAATGCAAAATATTTTCGGGTTAGGGTTAATAGGGTTAATAGGGCTAATATTTTCGGTTACTTGAATGAATCTTTCTTTCTTTCTTTCTTTTAGATACTCAAGGCTGGCAGAGGTGTTGCAGGGGGGGACCCCCTCTTCATTATAAGCCTGGACTATGCAATAAGACATCAGTGGAGGAGGGGAGCAAGAACTGGGCTTCACTACTACAACTAGGAGGTCTAGATGGCTCCCTGATGTAGTCTTTTTTACATTTTTATAAACACACACACACAGACACACCCCACACACACACCCACCCATACACCCACACACACACATACTGTACATATGACGATGCAGATGACATCTGCATCGTCAATGCCCAGAAGACTGAGGTTCTCACCTACAGTGTAACACCCTCCCAGACCATCCACCTCTAATAAAGTAACTGGTGAAGCTAACCAGATGTATGGAGGTGGCGGGAGTCGCCGCTGGAAGGCTCATCCGAGGATGCCCTACCCTAGAGAACGAGATCTGGAGATCTCTCTCTATCCATGGGTTTGTCTGCATGGGGGATTCCTCCGAAGACTTGGTCTGCATGGTTGAACGGCCGAAGACCTCGTCCTTCTCGGGGGTTTCCCCTGAAGACGGCTGATGAAGACGGCTCAAAGTAGGAACCTCTTCATGTAATAATTGTGACATACATCATTTTTCCTTTTCCTTTGCTGGATGCTGCTGCTGCTGCAGTTTGTGTTGTATGCTGTTCGTGTCATGTGCTGATGTGGTTCAAGATGTAGCTCTGTTGGGGCCCGGTGTCGCAGTGAAACATGTTCAGTGACTGTTTGTTTGTGGCTCTGGAATTTAAGGCTGATGTGAATCTAGACTACGTTGGCTGTGTTGTGGCTGTTATTGGAAGTGTTCATTCAACCTCCTCTTGTGTGTTGGCTAGTGGGGTGCGCCCTAGCGTCGAATTCGTCGAATTCTGCATGTGCAGAAGGAACAAGAAATATCTGTTCTGCATCTCACCAATCTCACCAGGGCCAGTTGAGCAAAGTTATCAACCCTGTCTTCAGCTGATCAGTATTCAAATGCTTGTTGATGCATAGTAAGATCAGTTTTTAATGCATCGCCACATTCTACTTTTTTAAAAGAAGCCTAAGGGGGGGGGGGGGGGGAGAGAGAGAGTGTGTGCACTTGCATGTGTGTGTGCATCAATCAAAATAGAGAGCACGAGATACATGTATTTGTGTCACCCCGTGGTGACCAATTCACCCACTTTCCACACATGCGTGGCTTTTGGTTGAGAGAGAGAGAGAGAGCTTGTGCTGATGAGCATGCTCGAGAGCTGACAAACTCCAGCTCAGCAGTGGTGCTGCCTAATTGGATTTATCCTGTCATGAACTGTGAGGGTCCAGCAGATGTTTGGTATCATCAGTGTCAATAGCTCATTAAAAACGTATCAATGATTACATTTCTTTTTTAAGGAAACAGACTGCTACACTGCCTGAATATATACCATTTTATTTTTGTGTCTTGATATGGTTTATCAAACCTCTACGGAATTGACTTTCAAATGTGACACGGGTGCATGTGCTTTTCCACCTGCTGACTCATAGAGGCTTGCTTGTTTCATGTCATTGGATCAGTATTTCACTTCTAAGTGAATTACGGAACAGGTAGGAAGCTGTACATGGAGCAGCCGGTGCTGTATCACACCTGCACAAAATGACTAGAACTTAAACCCCTCATTGACCTAATGCTACGAGAATATGCTTAGAAAGCCGCAAAGTACCATCTGACTGCCGCACACTCGGAAGTGTGGTTGCAACTAGGCTTGCTCAACCAGTCAGAACCTTGATGAGTTCTGTTTTTGGAGGAAGCACATAATCAACTGCCTTTGGAAATAAGTTAAAATTTCAGTTAGGTACAAATAGGATGGTTGTTATCATAGGCAATGTGCTGTTTGTCATTTATTTAAGTAAGTAATTCTCTCACCACTCCGACTAGTGGCTTCCGCGTGCGGTTAGGGTTAGGGTTAGGTATAGGGTTCGTTAACGTCGGAAAGGCGACATGTCGGAAAGGCGACATGTAATAACCAGTAATTAGTAACAAAGAACATTGTCAGATACATTTTTCTTACTATCTTGTAGGGAATAGAGTATTTTTGATCAAAGCTTGTCAACTAAAGGCTTTACACCTGGATTTAAAATGCAGGGGAGAATAGCAATGTAGCCGCCCACGTGGGTGAATTTGACAGAATCACTCTCAGTCACTTTATCTGTGTGATTTCCTATGATAATTATGTCAGTAAATGGGTGTTTTGTCCCACTAAGTGCACAATCTGCTGTGTTCCAAAGAGAGTTACACTGTCTATACATACACATGCTGTAGGACTACAATATATTGATGCGAGAAATGTACCAATTTGTATGTTTTTGCAAATCTCCCTGCTTTTCTAAACTTAGATATTAATTGCATACATTTGATGGTTCACGACTAATGTTGTTGTTGAATTTGTTTTTAGGAAATATCACACTGTGATGTCATGTTCTCTATATAGACCAATTATTTGTTTACTAACATTGAGCCTGGACGCGGTTACATGGCGCCTTTCCGACATGTCGCCTTTCCGACGTTAACGAACCCTATACCTAACCCTCACCCTAACCCTAACCGCACGCGGAAGCCACTAGTCGGAGTGGCGAGATGTCGGGATGGAAGACGGTTACCCCTGGACGCACAGGTGATTGTTTCACGCAATCAATTCCCAACCTGTTTCGGGGTGCACTGGTTTCAGCACACCCCAACCCCCTCTTGTGTGTGTTGGCTAGTGAGACGCGTCCTAACGAGACCTGATATAATGGGTTTCGTTGCGCGCATACTGGCTGCACGCAGCCAGTATGACGTCGTCTGTTAAGGGGTCTATACAGTAATTGGTTAGCTTTCACAGGAATAAGAAAACACAGTAAAAACCCCACCAGCAACGCATGACATATTGCCAATATCTGTTTTAATCAGTGTTCCAAGTGTTACAGGGTGCATTCTAACTTTAAACTACGACAGGACATACTAGATAAGCCAAGGTCTTACAACAAGCATATATAGGATAAGGTTAATAAGGGTGATGCTGTTGATAATGTATGCCGTTAAGCAAATATCATACCACGAGAAAACAGACAATGTTTTGACAGTGTACACTCAATTTATCTGGCAGAGAACAGTAAACAACGGCTTACTTGAAACATTTTTTATGAGATTTCAGAATTGTCAGGTTTTGAAATATGCCAGACAGAGACCAGTCTGCTGAGCTATGCAGCACACACTCATTTATTTTACATTAATGTTCAAAGTCATGATGAGATTTAGAGGGATAAATGAAATGGTGCAAAAATGTTAATAAATAGTCAGCATGGCAGAGCGCATGCATGCAAGAGAATGCAGAAGACAAATCAATGTTTCCATGATTCCTTTTAGTTTCCGTTTCATTACTCAAAAGATAAATAATGAAAAAACAGAACAGAACCACAATGAAGCATTGAAGCGTGTATCTCTCACCACTAAAGTGCTGTCTAACTTTAATGTATTTGCTGTGGCGTGTGTCCAGACTTTTTTGAGTGGGTGGAACTGACTTATACATGAAGTACGAGCCCACACTGACGCACAGACGCATGCATGTGCGTGCGCCTGTGCATGCGTCGGAATAGCATTCATTTCCATTCTTGCTTCCACTACCTATATCTACTTTAATTACTATCATTCATTACAGTGTCTTACAACGTTTGATAACATTTTTAAATGAAACCTACCAATAGCAAAGCAACAGAGTGGCATCATACAAATGTAATATTTGCTGGAATCTGCTCCGATTTCAAAGATCTCTGGTGTGTTGACGTCACAGAGTGGGCTGATATCAGTTAATTTATGAACAGTCATTTTTCATTTTCATCTTTTGAAATGTATTCAAATAAATGTTAATTCATCCCGAGTGTAAACATGATTATCACCCCGTTTGGCACACATATAGATGCGTGTTGAAAACTCTCGTCTAGAGCAGGTGTTCTCAACCTGTGGGTCGGGACCCCCAGCGGGGTCCCCACATGATTTTTTGGGGGTCCCCAGATGACAGTGAAGTGACAATTTAAGGACTTTTAAGACATTTTTAATACCTCAAAAGATCAACACACAATATTATAAAAACTGGTCAAATTGTCAAATAATACAAGGAGGCAATTTTTTTTATAATAGCCGATCTACACGCTCGTAGCTTGTAGATCGTCTATTTTCACAATATTTATCTGTGGAACTGAGTCAAACTAAATGTAATGCCTCAACTCATACAAATCTAAGAGTCCTTGTCAGGGTGGGTGGGTGGGGTCCCCAGTTCAAATATGATTATTTTGTGGGGTTGTGGCCTGAAAAGGTTGAGAACCACTGGTCTACAGTACCGAAGAAGCTACAACAGCACAACCATCACATTTTGCAATGACTTCATCTGTCATTGTTGTCACAAATGTTCAGACAATCAGAAAAGCAGGCTTTTCACTTGGAGAGGTCAGTGTGTGCTTGTGTATTTCTGAATCCAAAAAGTGTGTAATGGGGTGGCACGTCACTGTAAGTAGACGCTACTGCTGCAATCCCCAGCATTACATTAATATGGTACAGTGGCACACTGTGCCTCTGCCGCATGCACAGAATCTGGCTCTGTGGAAATGCGATTTCTAAAGCCAAAGTCTGGAGGAACTCCCAGAAGCATTAAGAGAAGAGGAAGCATGAAGCAAGCAGAAAGGAAAAATGCCATCAATGGGACCACTAAACGAGCCGGCGCTGTGCAATAAAATGCAGTGCTGGGTGAAGGAGTAGGGAGTAGGGAGTAGGGGGAGGCCTCCATTATTGGGTTATAGCGGCAGGCTGTAAACAAGTTCTACTCCTCTGTGCTAGAGCTCACTTGACTGCAAGAGGAAAGCCCTGATGTTTTTGTTGTTCCTCTGTGAAGTGGAGGGGCTGGTGTGAGTTAGAGTCGTTCAGAAAGCACTAACATTGTTAGTGTCAGCTAGCTGTGTGGCGCTCTCCATCACTTAGGTTCACAATACTTGGGAATCTAATGTATTAGAGGAGATGTTGGCCACAGCTACATTTGTTGTGGCTGCCAGGCGAGAGGGGCAGTAGCAGGGTCGAATCGGCTCGCAGAGTTTATCATCGCTGCACACCATGTCATACCTGAGGAAGGTGGAATTAAATCGATTTTAAAAATTGGGCTAGTAAAAAAAAAAGAAAAGAAAGAGGGATTTCTCTTCCTTCCTTCCTCTTTTTTATTACCCTGACTGCTTCTTTTTTCATTGTTTTAAGATTCTGCATTCACAAGATTTAAGACTCAAGTAAAATTCAAGAGAGAGCTCACAATGAATTACATTTTATTATGATTCAGTTTGAGTGTGTGTGTGTGTGTGCGTGAGGGTGCCATGTTCCGGTGAAAATGCTCAGTGTGTGTGACTGCAAACTAACCTCGTGTCAAACGGCTGTTTTCTTTTTCCGAATTGACCAGTGTGATCCGGTCTAGAGCCTGCTTTTCGTATCCGGAAATTTGTATATACACCGTATGCTCTACACCCAGACCGGATGAGCAACCTGCAAAGTGTGACTTGATCTACTCCAGTCTACTGCTAACAGCTCACATTCAGAGGAGTGTGTGGGTGATTTGTGCATGTGTTTGTGCAGGGTATACAGTATGTGCGGCAAGGTTGCATGATGAAAACAAAGTGGAGAGTATATCATTATGTGATAATAAGCTTCTGACCTGACAGCCGAGTCTCAGCGTGCTGCTCCCATTAGCGAGTTGACGGTTCCATGCGATTTGTTCATGAATTATGGAGGACATTAGACGTTGCAGGCCACGAACATCAAAATCATCAAAAGACTAATTCTAAGAGAAGACGTGTGGTCTTGTTTTTTTACTGGCGGGTGGTATTTTGATGTGAGAATTTTACTGTAGTTGCCTGTGTATTGCATGCATTACTATTGTATAGGTCTGCCTTTGTGTTTTTCTCGCCACAGGGAGTGGGTGGATGAGAGAGGGGGTGATGGTTGGTGTGTGTGTGTGTGTGTGTGTGTGTGTGCGTGTGCGCGCGTGCGTGAGAAAGAGACAGACAGACAGGGAGAGAGAGCAAAATGCCGAGTGCAATTACTGGTGCATTGACACCTTAGGCTGAGTTGCGTGCAGAAAGAAAGTAGAGTTCGGTCACATGTTACTGGTTGCTGTTGTGCATGCACCCACTTAATCTGCTCACAAACACACATATGCGCATATTCACAGAAACACACATACAGTGTTGGGGATACTTTCTTGTTACTAAATTATACATCAGCAGCACCATGGTACGACGTGGTAGTAGTGATAACCAGAAAGTCGATGTCCTTGCAGGACCAGAAGCTTGGTGAACAAAACAGTTTTCTGCACTTGGTTTGGTGCAGTAGCTTAGTATTTAGGTGAGGACAGAAGAATGTCATTTAGATTAAATAAACATACGTAGTTCTACCATCTACTCACGCCTCAAGAGCATCTCTTTTGTGTTTCAATGTACCAAGCTTAAGGAACCGACTATAACGGGGCGCCACTTCTCCATTGAACTCAATGGATGCGGCCACCATGTTCTTTTCTTTCGCCCTATTACTTTGAATGGTGTGCATGTTCTATATAATTATGCTGGCAGAGTAGCATTGTACAAACCAGGGTTAAGTGATACAGTTAAGATGCTAGCTTCCTCCCCAATGCTGCTCTTGCGCCAGCACAGTCCGAGCAGCGTTGCTAATTGTCGACAGCACAAATTTGCTCATCAAGGTTCACCAAAGTTGATTTCTATGTCAAGGTACTCTGGAGGAATCGCTTCAAATGAATTTGGTCAGCAGAAGTAAATACACTGATGGCAACGATTCCATTCAAATGAATTGAATTCACATGCCAAGCATCACATGCTAGCTTGACCGGGCCTTAATAAGGGTTAAGAGATGGTCCTGGGTTTGCCTTTGTGAATCCCCTCCTCAACAGAGTAGTGAGAAAGTCTAAAGGGAATGAGATACTGCAGAGGAATAAGGGATAATGTATGGAGTTTAAATATGAAGTGATAACTCCTTGAAGATAACATATGTTGTTATCCTGTACGTCGTAGAGGATGTAGTCATCATGGACTCGCTCACAGCATTGACGTCAACTTTTGGGTTGAAACGAACAACAAAGGTAAAGTTCACAATAGAACAAGAGTTGCACACCCAGGTGCATTTGTTTCCTTCATTTTGAAGCATGAGTATTTGTTCCATTATCTATTCTATTATCACAACTGCACAACAACAACAACAAAAAAATCTGAATCAGAATCGTTTAACTTGTCAGGTGTGTTTGCACATACAAGGTGGATATCTGTGTGCATGAAAGGATGAGACGCATTGGCACAATGGGCTTTCAAATGATGGGGGAAAAAAAGTTAATGTATTTCAATCCCTGTGCTTCTCTCAGGTAAATACTGTAACAGGAACATTTTAATGGATGTTTTCTCTTCGACTGGCAGTGTTCAGGCGCTCATGTGCGAGTGTGTGCACGTGTACAGTAGGTGGATATGTCACAGTGTAGGAGGACACACACTCATTGGCAGTCTTTGCCACCTCGCTGACTCGGCTGGAGTCCGTGACAATGAGCTTGTAGAGCCATGCGCACTATTGTGCACACTGCCATGCACACTGCCGGGGGAGAGGTGACAAGGAAACAAGGACACAACACCTCTATTTGGCCCCCCGCAACTTTCGATAGCCACACTACCAGAAACACTGTTATTTCCCTCGAGCGTGTGTCATGGTCCCTCTTGTCACATTCTGTGTTGGAGTTTTAACTTGTTTTTCCCTCCCCTTAAAAAGATTTGCTGGGCACAATCGAAGATAGAAGAGGGCGAGAGAGAGAGAGAGGGAGTTAAACACCAAAACAGCAAAATGCAATAACCAAAATATACACATAAACATATCTTGAGTGTGAAGAACGACCATCTCTATAATAATGCTGACATCTTGTGGAGAAAGTGGTTAATTTTTGGGAGGGGGGCGGGGGGGTGCAGAGTACAAGGGAATGAAAGCAGGTGAGAGAAGATGAACAGAGACAGATTCAGAAGTGGCGTTTGGGGGGGTTGCTGCAAGGAGAGTGGAAGGGCGGCCGTCTAGAATACAAATGGCCACATGCAGCCGTGGCACCCTGCGCTATCTGCTGGTAATGACTGCACAACTCTCACCAGCTCTAATGAAAATGACTTCCAATTCCCTGCTCTCTGTATTGATTGTGTTTTCATCTTTATAAAAATTAATAGAGAGAGAGACGGAGAGAGAGGGAGAGAGAGAGAGAGAGAGAGAGAGACCTTGTCTCCATGCCAAGTATGTACTCTACTGTACACTGCAGTGTGGGTTGGATAGAGGGTGTCTTGAGTTAGAGAGATTGTAAGAGAAAGAGAGTGTGTGTGTGCGTGTGCGTGCATGCATATGCATCAATCAAAAGAGAGAGCACAGGAGATGCATGTATTTGTGTCACCCCGCGGTGACCCATTCACCCCCTTTACACACATGCGTACACACTTTGGTTGCTCCTGTAGTGCTACAACACTTGACTCCTCCTTCTTTAGCATGTGCTTTCTGCAGTGATTAACATCCCATAAGTGCTCACATAGCACTACTTTTTGTGCATTTTGAGCAAAAAAATGTCATTTGCCCAGTAAAATAAATGAATACAATACAAATAACAACCTCAACCATCATGAGTTTGTCCTGGAGTGGATCCTCTGTGGTGAATGTTTAGAACAACACTAACGAACAACCACAACCGCCATGAGTTTTTCCTGAAACAGATCCTTTGTGTTGAACGTGACAGAGAACATCAGAATATAATAGAAAATTGTGATGCCAACCAAGGGGCAAGGCTTGGATATTTACGATGAGGCCAACACGGAAGCTTGCTCTTGATTGACAAGCTACCCAACCAATAGCATTTTTGGGGGTTGTTTTCCGGTTCGCTGGTCACGTGTCTGGTCTCAACCAATAGCGTTTGAGTTCCGGCGTGGCCAACTGTATATATTAACGATGGAGGAATGCACGTTCCTGAACTATCGGCTTCATTTTCGTTCTGTAGAAAGCAGGGGAGTGGCTTTGTCCATTCCTTTTTTACAGTCTATGATGCCAACACACAGCCTAATGATTAATGCATGTTCCTGGTAGCTATGCCTTTGGAACACAACTTTACTTTGACTGTGGGTGAAAAACTTGTAATGGTAAAGCTCACTTGTTCTAGACAAAGTGGATTTATCATAGCAACTGTAAACTACATGTGCAATTACATCTTACAGCACTTTTCTTTCCAGACTTTGTCCACAGCTTTTCACATCTATTCTTTCATTACATTGACTCATTTTACTGCAGCTTTGGTTATAAACTTGCCAAAGCATGTCTAACTAGAAGTCAGGTCTTAGTAAAAATGATACTATCCAGCAGCAGAAGTATTTGAGAAATTGGGAAACGCAGTTGCCTAAAAAGGCTGCTGAAAAACAAAAATAGAGATTAGGCCTACGGCTGTTTGTTGGAAAATAAAAGGAATTAAGTGAATCGTGATTTGACAGTCGGTGCTGTGATATTCTTTCGCTTTGTAATGAATTTTGTATTTTCCCTCTGCTTTGTGTTCTGGAAGTGTTGTCATAGATCTAGGGGGGTTATTTTGAACGCATTATTCAACAAGGCATGTTATGGATTAGAAATGCAAGCCTGAGACGAAACAAAAGAAAAAAAACCTGCTCTGCTGACTTGGGATGAGATGGGAGGTACGGTTGTGTATGGTTTCCCCATTACGGTCTCATTTTGTCTCTTTTCAGAGGAACAGTTTGTCAACAGTTCACTGGTCTTGATATGCTGTCCACTGACCTTTTAGCTCTGTCAGAAACAACCTTTGGCTCGTCCATTATCATGACTGGTTGATGTTTGACATCATTCAACCTCTACACCTCCACCAATCACTGTGATGGACAGTCTGGTTAGCAGATCTACAGCACTGAAGCCTCAGCTCTCAAGCTACTGCCATATTTCTTTCTTTCTCTCTTTTTTCAAGTAACATGACATCCACAACATTTGGCTTTAAATGAGCTCATGCTCATGACATCCTGTATTGCCAAAAGAGTGCTAAGTTTGCTGAGTGGTTTGAGGCAAGACATTACCCCATATAACCTGAAGACAGCTGGCTAGATTTGGATCTTACCAAGGAAATTAAATGGAAGACATATCAAAGATACAAAACTATTAAGTCTGCTGTGGTTCATATGATTTAATCAAATCCCCACAGGGGTCGAGAGTAACGGCTCCCCGACTGCCTGTGGCAGGTAAATAAAACTTGCGGGCAGGTAGAGTTTGCTTTCGGGTTGCCCGACCGGGCAAGTGCGCGTTTGAGTCAGTGGCGTACCCACTGTAGAGGCAGGGCAACTAAGATGTCGCCTCCCCTAAAAAAAACAAATAACCCGAAAAGGTGTCATTGCGTGCTTATTGTCCTCAAAGTCACGCATCCAACAAGCTTTGAACTGAGCAGATTGGACCTTCTGTTACAGAGATAATGGCCAAAACATCTTAAGCGGCCACTTTCGCCGGTTTGCGATCGCCGATTTTCGATTGAGTTGAAATGTCTTTTTTGGGGGGTAATATTGGGGGGGGGGGGGGAATCTTGCCTGCCCTAAATGTTAATCCTGGGGACGCCACTGGTTTGAGTGGGGATGCAACCATCTTTAGTTCGGTTTAAACACAACACGCGATATCTATCTAAACACCTGAACGTGGCCAGAGCGCTCTGTCCCCTCCTTTTCTCTCTTGCGTTCTCTCTACTTCCCTCACACACGCACGCATGCAATATAATAATAATAACATAAGCAGAAAACCGAACTTGTATATCTTTTGGACAGATTTGGTGAAACTATTAAGACCAACTATTCCAATTTCTCTGAAAGAGACAATTTTGGTTTCCTAGCCTATCAACTCTGTTCAGCAATGTGACATATTTCTCTGATCTGACTAAGCCAAAGCTCATTGTCAGAAAATGTGGCTTGTCTGCTTGATTCCCTGACAGTTTGTTCATAGTAAAATCCTCACTTTTAACTCCCAGGGCCCTATTTTGGGGCAGGCGGATGGCGTGCAGCGGATGGGCAAATTGACAATTTCGAGACCACCAAATAGATAGAAAATGTAAGGCATATATCCATATCCATATATGTTTCTCCTTTATGAAAGGCTTACTGATTGGTGAGCTAGATAGATTATTACACATACTGCACATGGACATCATTGACCAGTTTCTAATGGTGCTCATGAGTTTAAAACAGTGAGCAGACATACTGTTCATGGAAGGAGAGACCAGCAGTCAGTCTGAGGATTTTACCTTTCATAATCCAATGTACTCAAAGCATACTAGCGTACCAAACCCCTTTTTAGATAACATTTCTCATGGACAGGACATACAGACACAAAAATGAGTGGGCGATTGGACGTCTTCATAGTTTATTTAACTACCGTGTTGGGCTTTACATTGAGAAACATTCCTCATAGGACCAGTACAATACTGTACATATTGACGGCATTTGTTATTTCCTTCCCAGGTATTTTACATCATCTGCTTTCTTTGAGGTGCTGTAGGTTTGTTAATGAAATCTCTACACCTCCTGCACAAGGGCATCAGTTTGCTGTTTGGAAAAATTACATTGCAGAGGCTTTTCTTGACACTGTGAACATTACCAGTATGTTGATGTGCTGAGTGCAGTGCACTGCTCTTAAATGTAATGAAAAGCAATGTATGCATATGTAGATGCATCCTCGCACATTTTATGTGTTTGATTATTATTATTTTTTTTACATTCAATATTTAGGAAAATAATAACTCTATATCTGCTTTCATATGACATGAGAAACAAAATGGGTTCACATTATGTCAGAACACTGTAAATCTGTTAAATATCACGGTACCATCCTTGTGCCTGGTATATTCTATACTTTATGATTATTTCATACTATTATTTTGTATTTGCTTAATGTAACTGCCATTCATAGGAAGCTTGCACAACTTAATTTCACCCTCTTCTTTATACCTGATGTGAACTTGTGATGTGACAATAAACTTGAAGTTGAATTGAAGGCATGATTGAATCCACCTGCAACACACCCACTGACAAGATGTTCAGTCTATAAATACCAGAAGTCCTTCACCGCCCTGTTGGATATGCTTCACGCCGGTTCACCTGTTTGCCCAAAGTAGGTCCCGCCGCAACCGTGATTGGTGGCAGATGTTCATCCATGTTTGACACCTTCTTTGCTATATTCATCATGGAGTTGAATGTTTGTATTTTCTTAAAGGCAGACCTATTAATATATCACCATTAACAAGTGAGTCATGATCCACTCCAGTGTGAGCTCCAGGTGGCTCAAGCCAGCAGCCGTGCCTGGCAGGGGAGCTCAGAGGCAGGGAGGAGAAATACTTATTCGAGGTCCATCTCTTGCTGCATGCTTGTCTGTAAACAATCTATATTTTTCTTGGAGAGAAATAGGCCACACAGTTGTTCACTATTGATTAATTTCATATCCACAACTTCCAGTTTAAAATTATATGTGGTACTTTCCATAGTTATATTGCAGTCTGTTTCTGTCCATCTCAAGTGGTGTCCAACACGCAAAGCTATTTGTGCTAATAACGCAGAAGACAGGATGTTTGAACACCGCAACGGTTGACAGGTTTGAACATTGCAGGCATCATTAAATGCTGTGTATGAAGCACTCTGGACATGATCTCCAAAGCACGTACTCTTCCACCAAAAAACAAAATGCTTTCTGTGGACACGGCCCCTTAGCTTGCGCTAATGGGCTCTTTGCACAGCAGCATGGGTCTCACGTTGGGGTCCAGGTACCCTCATGGCTCCTTGAGGGGGTTCCAGATGGCCCCTTGCGGGTGTGTAATTTTGAGAGTGTACAAATGGAACCAAATGGACCCTTTACGGGTTCATTTTGGTTCATAACTCTCAGAGTTATGGAGGTCCTTGAAATGAATAAGTTTGAGAACCACTGTGCTACACTAAATGGAACAGAGCCTTCAATAGTATCATTGGTAACACCTGTGAAGGAAGTAAGGAAGAGGCCCAATTTCTTTTCAATATGGCTGCTGTGCAAAGAGCCAACTGCAGTATATAAGTCCTAGGGAAAATACGGTAGCTGACCAATCAGCACACGTTTATCAGCCCAATCAGCTCCTTTTATCGCTGTCAGGCTGTCAGGCCAGCCTGACAGTGTGTCGCGAGTTTGAATCCCAATCCCGACAAGCTTTGCTGCGTGTCACTCCCCATTTCCTGTCAGTCTATTGGCCTATCATTAAAGGCATAAAAACTAAAGCCCAAAAACTAATCTTTAAAAAAAACGAGAACAAAAACAAACCAAGCAGCACCACAATGAGTTGCTGCCTTGGAGTGATTCACTTTTAATGGTTTAAAGCACAATTTTATCCAGGATGGTGAGATCCTCATTAGTCCTTCTTAGTGCTCTTTCAGAAGCTCTTTTGTAGGGTCAAAGAACTGAGCAGTCTTTGGAACAAAAGCTGAATCAATGTTTCTTCCGATGCTTTATATTCAACCACTGTCTGATGTATTATTGCTGAGTTGAAAATACTACTGCTTGCTAACAAGGACAATCTGAGCATCAATGGTCTTTTGTAAGAAACCTGTCATGGCCTTCGTAGCATTTACGGAAACAAGGATCTGAACGTGGGTAATTCTATCTCAAAAGCCATTAAATGGCCCGTTTGCATTTATTTGAAAAAGCTCGGGATAACTAAGACCACAATGTGATTGAAGAAGCGGCCCTTACTGTATGTATCCCATCCTGCTGAGAACAAGGAGAGGTACTGTAGAGAGACTCACCAATATTTGTCTTTCTTACATTATTTTGTTCATTTTCCTTTATTCAA
This sequence comes from Gymnoscopelus microlampas, assembly GCF_963454915.1. Lineage (NCBI taxonomy): Eukaryota > Metazoa > Chordata > Actinopteri > Myctophiformes > Myctophidae > Gymnoscopelus > Gymnoscopelus microlampas. The sequence goes on along the minus strand of NC_139949.1, from coordinate 43,046,514 downwards.
TTACCACAGTATGTAGATCCATAGCTCCTACACAGTGCTACTGCACATATTGTAGTATTATTATTATTATTATCATTATTAGGGGGCCAAGCACATAGTGAGTAGGACCCCTATTGTTTTTGTTAGTTTTATTCTTCTTCCGCCGTCTAAAAAAAAAGTGTGCTCCTGTTAGCTCAATGGTAAAAATGTCAGCAAATCCGGCGTAGATGTGGAAAGTTACATAGTACTATGTGCAAAAAGTAGTTGTAAAATGTTCTTTTTAACTCATTAAGAAATAGAAGTATGACTATATACTGTACATATATGTTTATACATACACATACCTATATATTGTACCCCCCCCCCCCCCCCCCCACACACACACACACACACACACACACACACACACACACACACACACACACACACACACACACACACACACACACACACACACACACACACACACACACACAACATACATGTACATACACGCAACCGCCAATATCTATTGAGACTAACTTATAAACAGCAGAGTGGCTAAGATGTGTTACTTAAGTTTTATAACAATAGCTGCAGTGATTGTCTCTTGAAAGAGCTAAAGCTAATACAGTCTCTAATATGAAGCGGCGCCGGCAAGCAATTCCAAAAGTGAGGTCCTCTGAATTTAATGGAGAATTGGGCGGCAGTTGTCCTGAAAAAAGTGGAATGAAGATCACCGGCTGACCTAGTAGTATAACTATGTATGTCATTATTAAACTGAAATACATTTTGAAAACAGGCTGGGAGTAGTTTGTGAATTGATTGAAACAAGAAAATGCATATTTGAAAGTTGTTTAAATCAAAAATGGGAAGAATTCTAAGAGACTGAAACAGAGGAGTGGAACTAGTGAATTTGTTAGAGAAAGTAATCATTTTGATAAAACGGTTTTGTAGCAGAAAAAATACAATTGAGATTAGTTTTGAAATTGCTTGCCCAAACAATGTTTCTTTATGAAATGTATGGATAAATCATTGTGTAATATAAATTAATTAGGATTGTTCTTGCCACATGGACACTATGGGCACTGTATACATGCTGTCCTGCAACTTCTCACAACTTGCAATGTCACCCAGTCTTGCCAGCTTAAAAAGAGAGAACATGAACATGAAAGCTGCTGCAGGCTGTTTAGTCTGAAGTCGCAATGGTGGAACTTTTCTTGGCTTTGGGTTGATTAGAAACACAAACCTCTGTGCCGGATCCAGATACTGCCGTCCCACTGGAAATGAAATGGCGTCTATGGTAGGCGAGGGGGCCATTATCATTATGGTAACTGAATTATTTGCTTTAATGTGCCTCACCTCATAAGCACTCAAGACAGAGCTATCCATCGTCCCGAGGCCAGATGAACTGGTGACCGTAAAGGGAGACGCAAGCAGGAAACGGAGCAGAGCAGTTTGCACTGCTCATGACCATCAACATTACAGGCTTATTTAATTTCTTAGTCCCCTGACAATGCGTTCTTGTTGTTGTTGTTTTTTCCTTTTTCCATTTACTATTATAGAGTGAACTCCGTTAGCAAGTCCCATGCACTCAACAATTTCAACACTGATCATCTCACACAATGGAGTAATGCACCCAAGACAAACTGTACAATTCAAAGAAACTGCAATTTGAGCTTACAAAGAAAACATGTATGGGTTTATAAATTGTTGTGATTTCTTGGGCTAGCCTTCATTAATTCATCACATTTTAAAAGGTATATCACTACTTTTGGGGAGATCATAGAAAAGCCTGGCATGGATTTGCATGCTGGCTCAGTAGATGATGAGCTTACCCCGGCCTACCCCCCCATACAGAATTTCACTCTCTCTCCCCCTGGGAACGGTCAGCTTGGCTGGAGAATGGTGAAGGGCGATTTATGTATTTTTTGGTGAGTTGGAAAGACCGATGCAGTTGAGGCATGAGGTCACATACTGCCAAATAGTCTCAAGCCTGCAGGGAAAAATATTTAGCCTTTTAAATAGACAATATGCCTAGGGCTCAATACTCAATATCAATGCAAGCACTGTACCAAAGGAAACCTTTGTGTTGAGATTTAGATGTTTTATAACCATTTTACCTTAATGTCTTAACTCGTGTCAGTGATGCTTACATCAATGACGCTTTCAGTGTTTTCAGTGTCACAGCCTTAACATAGCCTGGAATCCAGACTAACTCGCTCCGTTCGGCTGATTCATTTTTTTTTCTCACTTGGCTTCTCAGTCTGGAACTCATGCTATTTCCATGGGGCGGGACCAGACAGGACGGGCACCCAGGAGCCACGCCTTCTGATTGGTCTATGGTGTGGGGCGGGAGCAGTGGCATCCAATGTACAGATCCGTTGGCAGGGCGGGACAGAGCCTTCCAATGTAAGATTTGAGTCACTTCCTGACTTATTTAATTGGTGACGTTTGTACTGTTTCTTCAGGATTCGAGGTTCTCAGGCAATCTCTGCATTCTTTTGCGTCAGATGCTCGTTCATGTAAATATTAGAGCCCTTTAACTTCCTTCTCTGCATCAGTAGTTCAGTTCTATGCTTTCGGTTGACAAAACGAATGATGATGGCTGGTTTATTTTTCCGGTCCTTTCTCGGGGAAGAGTGTGGCAGGCCGATAGGTTGTTTGGGTCCAGGTGAATATTTTTGCTTTCAAGGAAACTTTTAACTTGCATTTCGAGTGTTTGTTGATCCTCGATCTGGGCATCTTCATCAACAAGTCCCTCTTGTGCAACTGCTCTCGCGTAGGTTCGAGGCTTTATATCCATCCCGGTAAGAATCACATTGTCTCTTCTGGTATACTGCTCTAATTCTTTCTTTGTATTCGAGATCGATGATTTTCTTGTCCTTTTCTTTCACAAGGACCTTGAGTTGCTTTACTTCATTCATGAGATCCGTTAGCACTGTTTGTTGCTTCCCAACTTTAGTGAGCTCTATGGTCATGTGTTTCAAGGACTTACGTATCTCCTTCGTCCAGCTTACCTGCTTTCCTTGTTGTAGACATCGTACAATCGTTGTTTTGTACGAGTTATTTTCGTTTGAATTTGTTTTATAGGTTCAGTTTTCAATTTGTTTGGACAGTGGTCCTCACGGCGCCGCCATCTTGCATGGTGTCTCCTTGGGTTCCATTTGTGGAACAGTGGGCATAATGGGCCTGGGCTCATCCACTTTTACAGTACAGCTTGCCCACCCTAAATGACTGGGCAGAACATACATTGTCTTAACATTAATTTTTCAAAATTAACATTAAAATACACAATAAAAACTGGAAACAAATATCTTTAAAAAAAAAGGTAAAGACAACATTTTGATAATGCACCTAATAGCTGTCTGCCAAATGACAATAAGAGAGAGAATTTGTGGACTTTCCGGTAGGTGAACTTCAAAATAAAACCTGCATTGTCTAATCATATACCACAAGTTTCTTATGGTACTAATCAGTGCGAGTACGTCTTATTTTGAAGTCCCACTTCCAGCCCCAAGAAGCCTGAAAGTTACTGAAGCTGTCCTGACATTGGCGGGTTAAGAGAACATGCATGCATTATAATTATAACTGTGATGTCATTCATTGTGATTAATGTCTTTGTTGCTGTCTTTGTGGCCACCGAGGTGTGTCAAGTGTCCTTGTGAGTGGTCAGAGGAGGTGAATCAGCCTAAAATGACCTTCTGTCAGGGGCTGCTGTGTGATCCCATACAGTCGTCCGACCTACAGTATGGGATCGTCCTATACTGTAGTAGGACAGGGTCCGTGTTTTATCCATTTGTAAAGTCTTCCTGCAGGGATAGGGCATGGGTAATAGTTTTACTTTCCTGCTGGGGTAGGGTAAGGTCATTGTTTTATCCATTTATAGAGGCCATTGAAATCACCACTGGAGGCTAATGGCTGTTTTGGTCCCTGTCAATCAAATGAAGTGTCCATCTCCTTACATTTCTCTCTTCCTCTCTCTCTCTCTCTCTCTCTCTCTCTCTCTCTCTCTCTCTCTCTCTCTCTCTCTCTCCAAAGAACAGAAAGAATAATCAGTGCTGCTGGGGAGAGGGGGAGAGGATAATAAACTCTGTGTGCATTGTAAGACCAATGGTAGGATTTACATTTAAATGATATTTAAGAGAGCCTGATTATCCCTTGAGGTAATTAAGTTAAATTTGGACGACATTTAATTAGCCTGAAGTCCGCCAGGCAAGGAGCTGCATCCAAAAGCAAATTAAACAATTTGTTGCTGCAGTGACAGAACTCACTGAGTCCCCGAACACCAGAAAGACAGTATGGCTTTAAGGATTTTGCACTGTTTCACTCTAAACACAGCTCTCTCTGAAAGCAAAACCGTGTCCACTTGCATTGAATTGTTTTATATTGTTCCTATTAGGGTTTCAATATGGGCTGTGTTTGCGTGTGGTTACACTATTCAACATATGCATCTAAGTAGGAAAACTGTCCATTTAAACTAAACTCAAGTAGTCAATAATTTGGGTGGTTAGTAGCTGTCTTATAACATTCCTTATGTGAAACACAATGCTGTTGGATTTGATCACTTGTGATTTCAGTTACAGAGGTAAAGCAACTTTAGACTTTCAATAGATTCCCTTTAAGACCTTTGCGATTATGTCTAACCTGATCGTGGTGTGTGTGTGTGTGTACTTTACAAGGCATATAAGGTATCAGAAGAAGCCAGCATTGGGTTATGGGTTGTCTTATACCTTTATGCATAAATGTTTCAATGTTTGGCGAAAACATTATTTGAGAATACATTTTATGATCTACATAATCTTTTTGCTCTGTGGGATGCATTGATGTCTACAGGGGATAACATTTGAGGGATCTTCATAAACAGAAATTAACATTATGATGCTGTGAAAATAGAGCCTCGGAGATAGCAGAAGCACTGTGCAATTAGTCTCGTGTAGCCAGGCAATCTGATTTGTCCACCTATTGATACGTCTGGGGAAATCTAAATTAAATGTAGAGCTTGAACGGCGGAGAAAACCAGCACTAACAAACCTACGCCCACTGCTTTGAAAAAACAATCCTGATACCGTCCCGATATGAAGGAACACCCTCGAGTCTTTGCATTGCTTTTGGGATGATGTTATTCTCTGGGATATTTCTGATCGTCTGGCTACGCAAGACTATATTACAGTCTTACACTAAATTACACTATATTACATCCCGTATCAGGAGGTGCTTGGGGTAGCTATAAAGACCTGAGGCATGTGACACTACTGCTGGGGTGTTCTGTGTTTCTGACGTGACGTTACGGGTTTGTTGCTCTTAGTTCTGGGCATGCTGTCTGATCTGACAGACCACCACTATGCGCCGTGCGCCAAAAAAAACATTCACCAACATTGCAGTTCCCGTTTTTAGGCTGCTAATTCATGCTGATGCTGTCAAACCAAGTGTTATGTGTATATTTGAAAGTGTTAAGTGTTCGGTAAAGTAACTTGCTTAATTGTAATTTATTTATTACTGAATTGCTGCTTGGTAACACGTTATATTACTTGTTACCACTATTAAGTAATGAATTACAATAATGAGTTCCTTTTTGAGTTTGGGACAACCAAACTCTATACACAGGTTTGTGGTATGATCGGAATGTGGGAGTTAACCTCTGAAGGCTTATAAAGAGAGGCGGGGCTTCGGTGAAAAAGGGGCGGGGTTTGGTAAGGATAGCTCTGTTTATGGGAAAAAGGGGGCGGTTTTGATAAAAAAGGGTCTGGAACACGTCATCATTTGTTGGCCGTCCACCGATTGGTTGTGATATTGCCCTGACAACCAACAACAACCAATCAAACCCATGACTGTCCCTTCGGGCTATAGAGTCTAGCTCCACAACATCAGACAACAGTAGAGGGGCTACTAGCACAACATGCTAATAGCCCCTCCCCCCGCGGCAAGTTTCTGTGTGTGTGTGTTTTTCCACTGACTGTATGTCCAACCACATGCAAGGTTAGTGCCAGGGACCATCATATAACCAGGGGTGCACATAACTTTTTAGGTCTGGTACGCAGAGGAGCACCTGGACATGTGACTTGGTGCGCATGGCGCCCGTCCCGTTTTGTCAACGGGGGGGGTTTCAGCACGGACAGTTTTGTCAACGGGGGGGGGGGGGGTTCAGCACGGTGCCCACCGGACAGTTTTGTCAACGGGGGGGGGGGGGGGGGGGGGGGAGAAAAAAAAAAAGGACGCTCTGCTTCTAAATTCCGCCGATTTTCGCCGGTTTTTTTTCTCACGCTGTTAGATAAAGCCCCCAAGGTTGGTGCCCTGTGCTGCTGCGCTGATTTCATACGCCAGATTGGGACGTTCACGGCATATTTTGCACCATTACGGTGCATTCATCATCGGTGACGAGTGCCTCTAAAAGCCGCTGGCTGCTGGCTGCGTGCACGCAGCGAGGCAATGCGAGGCGATGCGAGGCGACGCGAGTCATATCTCTACCCCTCCGCCTAATGGCTGTACATGGGGCCGACGGGTGCTTTAGAGTGATTGTGTGAGTGTGGCTTCAGGAAGTAAATTCCTAGCCTCGATCTCCAGGCTTTTATTTTTTAGTTTTGCTAAAAAATAAAAGCTTGGAAATTCCTGTCCCAGCTGTTGGTGCGCAAAAGCGCCTCGCGTCGCCTGATGTGGTGCGCATTTTTTATTTTGGGTGCGCATGCGCACCTGAGCACCAGTTATGTGCACCCCTGCATATAACATTTGTGGTCTAAAAATGTTTGCAAAAACATTCCACGTTTTTCACATTTTGTAATTTTTTGGGGGGAAAAAGCAGATCTACACGCCCACAACGTGTCACAAACTCTCACATTGGATAATGTTATCGAACTAATTCTTGTTTCTTTTTCCCTGCCTTTATTGATAGTACACAGTAGAGAGAGAAACGGGGAGTGACACACAGCAAAGGTCGTCGCGCTCGGGACTCGAATCCACGTCAGGCTGCATTAGAACCTACATATGTATGCTCCTTAACCGCTAGGTCAGTGGTGCTCTACTGGTTATTTTGCGAATCAGTATTAGGTTCCTTCAATTGTGAGATAATTAACAACAAGGTAGTATTTGTATTTCTCTCAATAAGAGCTATTATCTGGAAACGGAGATTAATGCCTACACAAGGCTAAACTAGTCCATGCATAAACATAATATTGACATACTGATATTTATTTTCACTAGAAACAGGGATTTATGCCTACACAAGGCTAAACTAGGCCAGGTATACATAATATTGACATACTGAGAAGGGGGGGGAACAAGATACTATTATTATGTTATTGGATTTTGAAAGGCTTAATAAATGGAGGATTATTGATGGTGAGGAAATGCCATCAAAACTGCACAATGTAAGTGTCACATGTCAACACTACCCACTGTTTGGCGTTTTAATGTTTAAACAAAAACAAAAAAATTGCCTATATGTAAACGCTCAAAAGCCCTGACACAGCAGAGACAATGCCCACGATAACAATTCAAAGCGCTCCCCCGAGGCCCTGTTGTCGTTGTTCTATAAGGAGATGTTCATGCCTATCATAAGCTATTTCACAAAGGCAAATGTAATTCAAGCATTCAGGCGTTTTGTTTCATAAATGTCAAAAGTATTTATATAGATAAATGCTATGTTTAATGTATGTACCTGAAACCTTACAGTGCTGTACTTTGTAGCACACACTTGTTCTCTTAGCACTCTTAATTCATCGACCACTTACTACAGTAGGGTTCATATTGCTTTCTACATTCTACAGAACTGTCACCGAGCAAATCACATTATTATTCAGCACTTTATATAAGGCTTTATCAGATTGTGGTTTGTGCATAACTAATATCTTGTAGGCTACTTGATACTGAAAACTATAGAGATAAAGGGACATATTTATGTTTATATTTATTTTCAGATGTGCTGTTTGTACATGTGTCTTGTCATGTAATCGGCGTAGAGTAACATTACCATTGTACATTTCTGCCAATCTGGGAACCCATTTGGTAAAAAGAAAAGGGGCGGGGGATATGTTTCCCCTTTGTTTTTGCCTCTGGGGGCACTACCTCCTTTTTTTGTAAAACAGGAACTCTGTTTTAGGGCTCCTCCCCTTTCATAGTCCACTAACTCCCGGGTGTTTCTGTGTTTATTCCTACTAATAACATTACATGTTTAAGGCAGTGGTGCTGACAGCTGTCTTGCAAACCACTCACATGTTGGCATGTCAACGTTGACACGTTGCATGTCACCGTTCAATGTTGCGGCCACGGGTTAGATTTAGCCAAACACATGGCAATCAGTTTACACAAACATTTGCACTCAAAGGACCAATGGAAATAAGTTCTCTGGCTTTCCGTGTTTTATCCTTTTGAACAGATATGTACAGATTTATGGTGTCAGTAAAAACACAAACGGAGAAACAGAAAGAGATTGCAAGAGATAGCTATTTTCCAGAGTGTCTGATTGCACTCCATCCTGTCTGATTGTGTTGTCATTGATGTCTGAGAGTTTGATTGCAGATGTGTGTGTTTGCGTTTGTGTCATCGACTGCTTGGCCTTGATTTCTGAATAATGGGCGTGACTGTGGGTGTACTGTATGAATTTTGTATAACCTACAGCCCACACTGATGCTGAAGGAGGAGTTGAGCCACCCAGGAGCATGAAGGGACAGCGGGATGACATGCCTAGAAAAAGGTCATGCTCACTTCCATGATCTGCCCACTCCATGCTGTGGGATCCCGCTTGGAACGGGTTTTAGAAGTCAGGTTTAAGTGCCAAACCACAGTGAACAACGGGCGGCACTCCGGCACCCTTGTTATTAATATGCATCATGAGTGATTAGATTATAATCCATACGCCTGCTAAAACGACAATCCCCTAGTCAACCAACAACTGCATGAAATCACAATCCGGCCATGGCTAGGTCCAATCCATGTTGAGTGATTACCTTCATTAATTGTAGTCAGTGTTTCCACTGGCGTAAGTGATTACTGAATGGATTTATGAGTGTGCTAATGATGCTAACCATTATGCCACAAATGTGTGTGATTCTAGAGTGTGCCCTGCGTTCAGACACAGGGCACACACACACACACACACACACACACACACACACACACACACACACACACACACACACACACACACACACACACACACACACACACACACACACACACACACACACACACACACACACACACACACACAGACACAGACACACACAAATGAATTGGGGGGCGCACCCCATAATAATACCAACACCGCTAATCTATTGCCTCGCCACCATTTGCCACGATGTCATACAAGGGCGAAATATTTATTTCTATTATCTAATAGATTTAAAACCTAAATTACTCAGCCCTCTCTAGTTTGCCTTCCCTTTTTTGCCAATTGAGCCTTTTATATACTTTTTTAAAATGTATGTAATAGTTTATCTGTTCACGATAAGGCGTTCAAACAATGTCTTCCTTCTGCAAACTGAAGGCCATTTCTAAGGCTTGCCGTTGTCACAGATAAGCTGTCCAGGAGCTTTCAAATCATGGAATATTGCTGTGTCTTGACTGTTAAGGGTATTGCTGCAAAAGAGATTTGTGTTGCTGTACCGATTTCATTTAGGTTTTATTGCTTATAGATGTCCCGACCCCTCCGCATGTGCCAGATTGACTCTCTTGCACGGGTCACATAAGAGGTGACTCAGTAGACAATGACTAGAGGTTCGTTCTGCAGGTGCTTTTAAGGAGATTATGTAATTGTTTTAAGTCATAGTAATGTATGCAATGCCATAATTTTAGTTTACATCAAAGGCAACTTTCTGGGCATGGAGAGACCATACGTTTCTATTCTATTGTGTACTTATTAATCAGAAATGTAAACAGCACGTGGTACAGTAAGACATTATGGTAACACAAAAAAATCCTGTGGATTCGATTGTGGTCCTATGTATTCAATTCATCAACATGGCATACAAATTTACACAACAACACATGTCATCAACACATATTAGAAAAAGGAAACATGGCAGCAGTGAATGACTCCTCCTTTCAGTGAGAATTTACATTTACCTCCCCTTATGGTCTCCATGTCTGTCTGTCTGTCCACTGACTCGTTTCAGACAGTTTCAGTTTCTTGCCGAGTTCACTTTGGGAGTACAATCGTCTGAGGACGGTGAGTAGAGTAATTCTGCACCTGGAGGAGCAGTGTTCTTCATAACTTCACCATCTGAGGTCGTGTCCACTGTAGTTATGTGGTTATTATGTTAACTTGACAATCTGTTCTTTATGTACAATGGAAATTAGGCTTAATAATATATTTTGTATAGTGTATAGTGTGTGTGTGTGTGTGTGTGTGTGTGTGTGTGTGTGTGTTCGTGTTCGTGCATGCGTGTGTGTATTTCTTTCTCTGTCTGTGTGTGTGTGTGTGTATGTATGTATGTATGTATGTATGTATGTATGTATGTATGTATGTATATATATATACCACGCCTGTCAATATATAAGTGGAATTGCAAGTGCAATGTTCCACAATGTTCGTTCTTTGCACACTAATAAACAAGCAGTTGAATGATTCATATACTTCTGTGAATTATTCATAAAAGGGCACAGGTACAAGGCCACTTTCTGTACAGAATAGCTTAACATTTTACAAAAGGACTGCCACTATTAATGGTTGGGAACATAATAAATGATTGTGCGTTAAATGTCAAACTATTAGCTAGCTACTGGAGCTACGGTATAGCCCTCACTCTGTGTAGCGTTCAATTACAGCACATAACTGTAGCCTGAGCACAGTTCATGCAGTTTGGACACCCAAATAATGAATAGCTTCAAACTTCAAACAACTTTATTAATCCCACTAGAAGCAATTAGCTTTGTGGGTTCGTTGTTTAATTAAGCCATGTCTTATTTCTTACAGTCATAACCATTTCAAGCTATGCCCTGGAAAACTTCCCAGTGAAAAAGTTGAACATTTCCGACAGAATATATTTTTTTTTCTTTCTGCCAAGCATGCATAACCTATTGCACATTGTATTGAGTTATTGTCACTGTGCCATTGGCCTCATTACACTAGGATTAAGTCAAGGAATACCTATCAACGCACGGCATGCTGAGCCTATAGCACATTTCTGACCAGTGAGTGCAGTGTGGGTGTGCCTGCATATCGTTGTTGACGGGCAGAAACCTCTTATCTCCATATTTAAACTTGTCATGTTTTTTCTTAAATGAATGACTACCCCATCATGCAAGATTGTTGCACAAATGTAGTGAAAATACCAGCTCTACAAGCTCACAACACCTCACAATGTGAGGCTTTGGACAACAAAGTATTAAATAATCTTTAACGCGGTAGCGTAGACAGATGTGTCATGGGAAGGACAACTTCACTCCCAGCCAACCACGCTTAGTGCTGCCGGACTGCCGGGCACACCAAGAGAAGCCTCTTCCCAGCCATAACATGTTTCCAGAGGCTCTCGCAAACCTCACCCCCTGACTGGCTCCTCTGCTCAGAGGAGATTGAAAACAAACAAGCGGAGAGGTAAACAGAGGAGCAGGGGGGAGACTGCTGCTAGCAGGGGCGCTAATGACGAGGAAAACGGGGGGTCATGAGGGACCCAGGGCTGGATGGAGAGAGATGATGTTTGTGTGGGGTAAAGATCAAGTGGTGGGCTTTTGGTGTGCGTGTGTGTGTGTGTGTGTGTGTGTGTGTGTGTGTGTGTGTGACTGTGTGTGTGTGTGTGTGTGTGTGTGTGTGTGTGTGTGTGTGTGTGTGTGTGTGTGTGTGTGTGTGTGTGTGTGTGTTTGTCAGTTTTGCTTGCTTTAAAAAAAATCAGATTGTGAGTGTGTTTGTGGGGGGGGGGGGGGGGGGGGTGTCAGTCAAGTGATGAATGTGTCAGCGAGGCAGCTGTGGTCTGAACTCACTCATCTGGAAAGCTCTCAGAATGAGCGGACGTATAGACCTTGTCAGTGGAATTGTGTTGCTATGGGAACAGCTTGGGTCCAAGTTCATTTCTCGTCAGCTACTGATATTCATATACATAGAATCCAATGGCTTCCTTGAAAAAACAAACATCATGGAATGCTTTGGAGAATGATCACACTGTTCTTGTACACTGTTAACCATATACGGTACAAGAAAATGTTGTACAAGAAAATAAACCACTACCTATTTAGGGCTGATTAACTAAACATTTTTAATAACTGTTCCTGGTACAACACTGTGCTGTTCTAGCAGTGCTGAGCAAGACGTGATGTGGCAATGTTGACAGGCGCCACTGTGTGACCTTGGAACTATCTTACTCGGGACAGAGACGTAATCTTGCTGGCTAGAAAGCCGCCACAAAATCTATAATACCAGCTTCAACGTTCTACTCCAACACATAGAATGTTGGGTGCCCAGGTCACAGAGTAAGAGCGCATATATAAGGCTAAAGTATTTCCCTTAACTGGCCAGAGTTGGAATCAGACCTGTTGTTCTTTGCCTCAGTGTCATCCCCCTCTCTATCCCACCTTTCCTGTCTCTATTGAAATGTAAATGTACACAAATGTAAAAAAAAAAATATATATAGTGATCAAATGCAAGCAGAACATTAAGGGGGAAAGGCGTCTTTCTATTCCATAGAACTCTAGTTGAGTTTCACATTTGTTTTGAAGGACTTGGCTTTTGATATATATGGTCCTTTTTTTTTTTTGTTACGATATTTTTGGGGGCTTTTATGCCTTTATTTAGACAGGACAGTAGGCTGACAGGAAATGGGGAGAGAGATGGGGGGAGACATACAGTAAAGGTCGTCGGGATCGGGAGTCAAACCCGTGATACGCTGTCAAGCTGGATTACTAGCGTATGTGGTATGCGCCTGGACCGCTAGGCCAGCGGACGCCCCGATATAAATGGTCCTTGCTCTGAAACCATACAACAAAGGAACAAAGGAAACCACAAGGCAATAACGATGAATGCTGGATTTTTTTTATCACATAACCATTGTATCATTTATATGCAAATACATTTGATCAACAATTTAATTGAAATATACTCTCAATGAGGAACTACCCTGCATGGTGAATGAAATGGTAGTCTGGCTGGGATTCTCTGACAGTGTGGGGAGGGAGTTAATGCTCCTGGCTGCCGGCCAGCATGGCCATTACAGCCATACCCAGACTTTATTTGGCCCGGGTGAAGGGAGTTCTAAAAGCACATAGAGGGTAATATGCTTGCACTGATTGGGATTGGACGTCAGCTGTATCTTTCCTGAGGGTAATAGGCTGGCTGCCACCTGCACCTGCATGTTCTCAACCAATTCCCTATCAACACTGTCGCTGTGATTGACTTTTATGAGGATTCTCGACTCAACTCGGAGCCCGGAATGGCCATGTGAGAAACAAATAAATGATAGTGAGCCCACGTTTTATTGAGCGCCACGAATGAATTACAACGTGGGAACTAATTGTGTAATTCATGCACACAACTTAACCAACACGTGGAAATAATTTCTATCTCGGTCTTACAAATTACATTTAAAGTGGAATGAGAGCAAATTTGAGCACTCAGTATAGTAAATACAGTATATGTGACCATTTTTGACTGGAGGGCAGTCATCTTGCTGGTGCCCATTGTTCAGGAAAGGAGAAAAACTTCTTTTTTTTTTTACACAAAATGAGTTTATAGCCCAGTTAGACTCTTCACATACCAGAGTATCTACCCGATCGTATTGAAAGGTATCACTAGTCTGTTGGCTTGTGTCTAATGAGAATGTCAAATAAAGATGTATAAACAATCATATTTTGTTAAAACTGTTGTGAAAAGGTATCTTAGTTAAGTCCTCCTGGTCACTGGAACCAGCCGGTTCCAGCAGGGGGCAGTGGCAAACACTTGGTCTCAGAGAGCATACATAACAAAGAGAGCCTAACCCTAAACCTAAAGTAATCTTTTAAACCCACTCTGGGGCTATGTACAGTAGGTTTTCAATTAAATGTGATTATTCTTGTATACTAATATTAATATTATTATTATTATTAAATCTTGCATAGAAAATGACATAATGTACAGTGTGCAAGAACTGACTGGTCAGTACCGTTATATCCACAAGAGTCACCACCGATTGTCAAGAACAAGCTTACAAAGTTAAAGACTTTGGACAGGTGGAAACTATAGCTTCTGAAACAGGTAGTTCTACTTGGCAGACATGAAATAATGAGCCATGCAGCCTACCTGGTACATTAATCCCACTAGTGTTTCTGTAGCGCAAGTTAAAATACAGCTTGTAATAACAGCATGCTCGAGCATGGAAGCTCGAGGCTGGTTGAAAAGGCTAGAATAAAGATACAAGGATTCGTCAGTGGTATCACTGTCAGTGTACGCTGCGCAGCGGTGTATCAACACCCACACCAACACTGAGGCCTGGTCGGAGCTCTCGTTGCGGTCATACCTTATCCTAGTTCGGCTCAGGTTCTGCTTTGAAGGACTCCAGGAGAAATGTTCCGGAGTATTTCAGTGTGTTGAATACTGCACATTAGTATTGCGTAACCAAATGTCGACCTCTTCCAGAGAATGCAAGCACGATGGTGACTTTGAAATGGGTCTGGAGTCAAAGTGATTTGAGGCATTATTTGTGTATGGCACGTGTGGCCTAGAGAGCCATCTGGCAACGAGCACTGATGCATAAAATGAGGAGTAGAAGGAGAAATGTTTCAGAGAACAACCCCCTCTGGGCAGACAGAACTTTTATCAGTGAGATAATGGAAGGTGCTTGATTCAAACTAGCCACCAAATCTGCACACAGCTCAAGAGGGTGATGATGCAGGGGAATCCCAGCAGCAAGATATTAAGATCAAATCAACTTTATTAGTCTAGGGTAGTATTATAAAAGCGCTATATAAATCCGCCCTATTAGTATTATTATTTTTGCTGAGTTAAAAAGAAGTATGTGGAAACCACAGCTACACTGGGGCAGTTAGTAATGAGGCTTAGATAGCAGGGTCAATTCATGTTCACTCCACACAGCAACTTTTGTGGGGAATTTAAACTGGCAGAGATGATGACAGCATCATGATAGCTTGAATTAAATGTATAAAATGTGATGAAGAGGCTTGAGCACGACTAAATACTGTGGACAGACAGTTTGTATAGGCAGCCTCTCTATGCAAGAGACAGCAGATGAAATGCAAGATTAAAGAAAGAAAGGGTGTGAGGGACAGCGAAAAAACAGGAGAAGCGGGGAACGCTCACGTGGGTGTTAAGCGACTCCTGTGTCAGAGGAGGAAGAGTGGGGAGGTGAGAAGGGCAGAAGAGAGGAGAGAGTGGTTAGCATTCAAAGCAGTCTTAATAGACACCAGTTGCCAATGCATTGCAGTGCTCGCAAACAGTGCATTTATGTCTCCCAGGGGCTCATAGCCTTTTCTTTTTTTTCCCATATAAGCAATAACAATCATTATGACATTGTGGCGATTGATGTACAAAGAAGATGACCTTGAATGTTAACAAATGTATTTTTCCCAAAGATGAAAAGGCTGCAGAATAATATTTTCAGAGGTGGAACATCAATACATGACATCATAGATCTCTATTTGCATCTGCCATCATTATTCCCCCACGACAAATGAGCGATGTGCGCACAGCCTGACAGCCTCAAGACCTACATTTCTTAAGCCAAACAGGCTTTGAGGCAGGCTTTGATTGCGAAAAGTAGCAAATAAATAAAGGACTCCCTCTTGAACATTTGCCAAATATCTATCTTGATGATATGGTAATTACGATCTTCCATGATAGGGAAGAGGTGCGTGTGTGTGTGTGTGTGTGTGTGTGTGTGTGTGTGTGTGTGTGTGTGTGTGTGTGTGTGTGTGTGTGTGTGTGTGTGTGTGTGTGTGTGTGTGTGTGTGTGTGTGTGTGTGTGTGTGCGGCACATGCTTGCTTTAATGCGTGTGTGCATGCGAGAGATATGCCTAGAAACGCCCCTGCTAACTGGAAACAGTGAAGCACATTGTACCGACCTCCACGTTCTGCTCTGCTTAAGCAGTCCAGGGGCCAAACAGCCATAATGTGCATGATAGTCACAGACCCGGGCCCTGAGCTTCACATGGCATGACCTGCGTTGGGCCAGTGCAGGGAGGGTGTTACACGTGGATGGTGCAGACATGCAGCAGTCGCTCCTCATGTTAAGTAAATTGAGACAGGGCAAAGAATAACCACATGGCCATTTTGAGCCCTCCAGGGCCCCTGGATGGAAACCGTTGCCACTTATCCCTACCTTCTTCCATCAGTGCCTGACGTGACCTTCCTCCCCCATCTGCCTCCAGAGGTGAGGTAAAATGACAAGGACTGGGTAGATGCATTAAACATGAGTCATTTACAGTGAATGCAATGTGCTGGACCACTCTAGAGATGTAAGGGACATTAACCAGGGCTACACCAGGGCCTGAGTTGCATTTAATGAAGGCCTTCACTACCCTCTGACGTCTCTCGTTACATTTGAGCCTCAGCCAGGGAGCGCAGTAGCGTGATGTAACCTCATTGTTTTCTTTTCTTGGCTCACCTAGGCTGACTTCTTCTGTGCCATTTTTCTACTGCACACTGGTGGGGATGCACACTCTTTTAGGACCACATTTACGTGCCAACAAAAGGAAATGTAGCCTATGTATGCATACCAGATCATGAGACAACCACTCCAACCGGTTTTGGCGGGAGTGGTTAAGCCCACGTGGATATACAGTATACTGTAGCCTAGTGGAGGCTACAGTGATTTCCCGGAGTATAGCGGTGTAATCCCATGGCTGGGTTTATGCATGGGCTACCCTGAGCTCGAGCCCAGGGTCCCCCGGCTAAAATGGCCCCGGAATTATAGTTTATTTAATGCTCAAATTGTAAATAGCCTACACTGTAATTTGAATCTGATGAATTATGTATGAATTTGAAGGCTCAAAGGCGTGACAGTTATAAAATGCTGGACAAAAAATGTGCAGACATCATTTTTGTCAGATTTATAAAGCTGCACGTTAGTCCGATTCAGATTTTATATGTCTAAGTCTTTGTGGAACTGGCCACACCTGCAACAGCCCACTGTCTGTGGCGCCCATCATTATGCATGGCAGTAAATATTTATATTTATAGCTCCCATAATTCAGTACATGCACAACGCTGCAGCGGTCCCTTAAAACAGTCACAACAAAAGGTATGCTTAAGACAGAGAATACCAAAGTAGTCTATTCATGTTTGGTGTAGGCCTAATTGTGTGCTTGAGCAGTGCTGTCCACTTTGTTGTGACAGGGTGTCTTGTCACTGAGATATCTCTCGTGTCTCACCTGTCACAAAATAACACAAACCTCATCATAAAGCTAGTCCATGTCTAGTTTGCTGCTCATGTCAAGAGCTGCTCTCTCTCTCTCTGTCTCTCTCTGGCAGTTGAATGAACTTGCAAAGTCAGTGTAACTGTGATGTAGGCAACGGAAACCCAACAATTACATTTGAAATTGTACCCTTTGATTGACTGGTGATAACGTAATTGACACAGCAGATTAATAAGGGATTATAGATGCATTTTAATGACAAAGATCTGTTTTGAATGTGCACATGATGCGGCGTAGGGCCTTGCTTTCTCGTAATGTGCCAATAACATACTCCATTAGGATGGGTTTCTGGCCATAAGTTCTGGTTGGAGTAGTTTATCATTTTGTGAAGTCTCTTCCCACAAAACAAACACACACACAAAAACAGCCCTGCCTGAAGCGCTATAGTATTACCATCTTGACTTGGTTCACCTGGTAAAGGAAGCTTGACACAAACCTCAGCCTCACACGGCAGTGTGAGTGGAGGAGCTATTTCTCAGACTACAATCCGTCCGAATCATCCTCAAGTGCAACACGCCGCTAATGGCCTGGAACATACATTAAACATCTATCAAAGAGAGAGGACGTGACTGTGATGGATGCACATGACAACCGCTCTCGTACACACACATGCTCGCACAAGCACACCAGCATGCACACACAATATACTAATCCCCCCCCCCCTCAACATATACATTTGACAAACAAAAGTCTTCCCCCGAGTCAAAGTTTAGGTGTAGCAAGCAATAATGTGTTAATTAAATCTGTGATCAGCTGCCTAAGGGCCATGCAATTGGACATGATGAGTGTGGTACATTAAAAACTAATTATCAATAGCACCAATCCTATTGTCTTTCCTTTATTAAACCAGGCACTGCAGTAAATCAACTGTGGAGAAAGGTGGAGAAACACTGAATTGTTAGACACTGTTCTGTGATTATAAACCTGAAGTAACCTAAATTCATGATAATCTATTATAAGAGTTTGTGATGAAAACCTAGTGTATGTCCCTATACCTATATTTATATATGCTATCCGCCAGGCCGAAGGCGTGGCAGAGACAATGTTTTGCACCCATCTGTCCGTGTGTGTGTGTATTTGTGTCTGTCCGTCCGTCGTGGACAGCTCTCCGGCACTGTTGGCCCACATCACGCAAATCTGTACACGTTAACTCTATGGTCATTAAACCAAACGGATGTGTCGGATTATTCATATTCCATCCTGATTGGCTAAGATTGGCTTCCAAAGTTTGCTGGAGTGGTCCATTTTGACCAAAATGCCCACACTTTAGATTTGATATTACTCTTGTCTTACAGATTTTGTCCAAACATCACGCTAATCGGTACACATTATCTCTATAGTCATGTGATCGAGACGGATCTGTCCGATTTTTCATATTCCAACTTTGCCAACTTTCTAACATTGCTGGGCCACAATAACCTGACCTGGTGGAGACCTGTGCTCCGAGGAGCACTTTCTCTAGTTATTATTACGTAAGACACGCGAACGCTGGAAGCGAATGCAGCTCGAAAATATTGTGTATTTACGGACTTGTGTGTGTGTTTTGACTGTAGCTGCACTCTGGCGCACTCTGTTGGGTGCACACAGGCAGTGCAGGCAGTGCACACAGGCAGTGCACACAGACAGAGACACAAGCCGAGGCAAGTTTCATAGTAGGCTCCACTTGGGCGCCTACTTGGACTTCCGCGCCTCCTTCCGCGTTCGCAATTATAATTATTATACCTACAGTAGCACTGTCTGGTCAGCTGTTCTTATCAGAAAGCTGAGTTTGAAACAATAGATATCTTTTCTTTCTTCATTTCTTTTGAGCAGTTGTGCCCTCTGTTGTACAAACTGTATTTGCTCCCTCGTGTCCTGATGGCTGCACCCCACGACTGACACAGACCTGGTTAGGCAACCCGGCCTGGTGGGGATCTGCACTCAGAGGAGTGCGTTTCTATTTAGAACCACAAGTTAGAAATGTAGATGCAACTTACAGTAGCTCTAAAAAAAGAAATATATATTGTCGGTCTGTCGGATTAAACCTCTGAAGCACAAACACCCGTTTATTCTCTCTCTCTATATTCCCTTTCCTTGTCTTTCCCTGTATGCCCCCCCTACCCACCCACCACCACCATCTCTGGCTCGGTGTTTCAGAGAGAGAGAGAGAGAGAGAGAGAGAGAGAGAGAATTGAGAGATGAGAATTAGCAGCCGTCTGGCAGGCTGCGATTAGAACGCTCTGTGCTGTCACACTGATAAGGCTGAGAAACCTCCCTCCTCCTCCTCCACCTCTACCTCCACCACCACCATCACCCACCATGTCCTCAGTGTTCCTTGAAAGAAGACCCCCCCCCCCCCTACCCCACCATGTCCCCAGGGTCCCTTGAAAGAAGACCACCAACCACCACCATATCATCAGGGTTCATTGATAGAAGAAGACCACCAACTCCAACCATGTCCTCGCAAACCTATCGCCAGAGGAAACGTTGTCATTGAACGTTTCTCCAGAGACGTTCAATGACAACGTTTCTGGACCACAAACACGTCAAAGAAAAAATAAAAACAGTATACAGTATGTATACAGCAGTACAAGCCTACAATGCTTTAGCGACACACATCGTCACTCACACACACTTCTGCATTGCATTTTTAGTGTGATGTGATATTACCTGCACAAAACCATATATAGTAGTAAACTGCCTGTATTTCAAGCGCAAGTGTGAACAGGGTTTGAGATGATGAGGGGAGGAAAAAGGGAAGCCTTAACTTTAGGGTCATGGAAGGTCCACTGCCATTCATTTTAAAGTACTGCAATGTATTTGTAGTAATAGTAACCCAATGGCTCCAGACAACGGAGCCATTGGCTCCACACTGGTGGCTTTCAGTGACAACCTGACCACTCAACTGGATGGAGTGGGACGAGACAAAAAAGGCAGTCATTTGGGTTTTTATGCCTACTTTTGGGGAGGTAGCATTATAAATCCATTTGGAGGAATTCAAGTGAAATAGAGTTGAGGACATTGGTTAAATGGACTCTTGTGGCACTATCCATCATAAAGAGCCGACATGTGTAAAACAGGCAATCTCAAATGTGCCATGGGTACAATGTCAATGTAATAGCCTCTATGAATCTTAAAGAGACCATTCAGGTTAGGCCAATATATTGAATGTCTCATACATGCATACGTACCTACAGTACAGTATCATGCAGCTAGTCACAGAGAACACTGTAAAACATGACAGCTATGGCTGGAAAGAGCCTCTTACTGCCACAGGTGAAATCTTACATGTATGACAAAGTTGCCTCAAAACTATTATTTTTGTGCATTCTACTGAAAATCTAAACCCTTTCAGGTCACATGATAATAGTTTTGGCCACTGCTGTGGGACTTCTGCGTTGCATACTATCATGTTTTACACTGCTGTCGTTTTCGACCTAACCAGAGATTAGAATGAATCAGCCTATGGTTTCGTGAACTTAGAATCAACTTGACTCAAACTGTTGATTGTTTCTGTGTTGGAGTGATGGGTGATTGGCAATGTTATATACTGTAATTTGTTTTTCTTTGTTGGTCCAATAACAGCAGAGCTGCCCATATCAACACCCACCCCCTTTACCTTAAGTTTTCTACTCTGAGGCTACTTCCCCCTCCCATCCTCCCTGCTTTTTACTTAATTGAATCAGCCCGTCCCCATATCAGATCTTTCTTAACAGAATACTAAAGCCCATCCACCATTTTCCTAATACCATTAAGGGGAGAGGAAAAGCAAGACGGATGCTTTAATCCTGGTGGATCAGAGTGCACAGAAAGGGAGAATGGCCCATAGTCAGACATTAGCCACAATATTCATGACCGGGACTTCAATATTCTTTCAGCCATGGCATTTTCACTGTCACTAACTGACAAAATGCCACAATAACAAGCTCACAACTTCTACGGACTGACTACACTATCTTAAGCAGGGTCACTAAAGGACCATTTAACGATTACAAATATAGCAGATCAACAACATATAGGCCTACAAATAATAGAATTGCATTATACATTTGTACAGTACTTTGAATAGATCCTAGATGTGATCCTAGATGGCATTAGTGCACGTCATTCACTGTCCAACCCACGTAATGTTCTTAATGAGACAATCAGTGGTCAAACTGTCACTGACCCTTTCCTGTTCCAGTCTCATGTGGCTCCTCTGCTCAAGCTGGCTCACCTGAACGCGTCATGATTAGGCCTGCATGTCAAAATTAGCCGTTATAAAAAAGCATAGATTAGAACCTATCTATTTTAATTGCAAATGTATGCCGTAAACCTTCATTTAAAGACTGCAGAAATCTCTCTCTCTCTCTCTCTCTCTCTCTCTCTCTCTCTCTCTCTCTCTCTCTCTCTCTCTCTCTCTCTCTCTCTCTCTCTCTCTCTCTCTCTCTTCTTCCTCTCTGCACCATGGTTGGTGATGAGAAACGCTCTCTTGCAAGACCAAATTAATGATTCATACTTTATATATTATTCTCATTTTGACAGGGATAGGTAATATAATGGTTCAAATAAAAGTCTGGGCTATTAATTGAAGTTTTACGGAGAACAGGCATGCATTGCTCTGAGCGACATTGAGAGATGGAACAATCTTTACTGTGACATGAAAATAGCACGAAATTACAACCCATCTATTCAGTCAGACTCAGTAAACTGTTTGGATTAAATCGAAGTACCAAATGTGACAGAGACACCCAGGAAGTTTTACCCTGAGGGACAAATACAAACAGATCTTTTAAGATCGCTTTCTTCAGTTGAGTTGTGAACTTGTCTGCCATCATTACCAAATGGATCGCCTGTTTCAGCTTGACCTACAATATCATTTTGAATCAATTAAAGTAACGTCACACAATGTTACTTTAATTGATTCAAAATTATATTGTAGGTACCCTGACTTGGTGGAATGAAATGCACACAACATGCGCACACAATTTGTGTCAGGCTTGCTTGTCCTGCGGTGCGGACAAGCAAAGGAGGGGGCATAACTTGAAGCTGTATCTTGCAGTCTGCTCCAGGCTCTGTGATCTCGTGAGGCCAGCTGCTGTGCCTGGGTTAGGGGCCCAGGGTCTACAGAAGAACTCACAAGGCAGAGTGTTATTATTTAACTAGAACGTTAATTCAGTTTTAATATTCAACTATTGGTTTGAATTTCTATTATTCATGGACAGCCCTAGTCATGATAGGCCAATGACACTGCCCCCCTCCCCTCTGACTCCTTCAGTCTTATGATGTACACAGCAGGGGGCATAAGGGCCCTAACAGGGCCAGCCGCTTAATGTATTGTCTGTTCACAAATGCAGCGGGGGGTTCCAGGAATGCATGTCCAATTTGACACAATGGTCATGGAGATGACTGGGATCCAGGGGAGCGCCTCCAGTCCCGCTGTAAAATATCTATTATAATTTTTTCCCACTCTTGAGTGTGTGGAGCTGTGGCTGAGCAGAGGTGAGGTAAGAGATATCTAACGTGAGAGCAGCGTTCATTATTAAGCCACAAACAAATCCTTTTCATTTGGGAGGTCAGCGTGCGTCATTATATACAGGACTGACTCTCAAAACACCTCTCACTGCACTGAGCTCCACACCAAAAATGAATGGATGACTCTGATGAATTCCAAAATTCTCTCTCTCCCTCTCTCTCTCATTTATTGGCCCTTTTCATTAGCTTGCAATTACGCTGCTGTTTTTTTTTTTCACATTCTCCACCTTCCCTCGCTCACTCTCAATCCATTGCCAGCCACTTCTATTTTCTTTTCTTTCAGATTCTCTTACAAACTTTCAGTCCACGTTCCTCTTTCCCCATCGCATTACAGTACGTCGTTGTTCAGGATGTCCAGAGTGGCGTATGATTGAATCTGCAGAGAATGTTATGAGCAGGAACAATGTAGTGCGGCCCAGCAGACTACAGACATAGCTGTACAGTAGGATAAGCAGTCCCAACAATAAGAGGGGGACTGGGATAATGTGGTACTTGTATGTCATGGAGAGAGGGGGAGGTAAAGACAAACACACAGCTCTCTTGAGTACACGGAATATCTCGTTCCCACCAGTCTCACATAAAGAGAAGGGATGTTCTCGATTTGCACAACTCTCATTGTCTCACATTATCCTGCTTTCAAGGATCATCGGCTCTATTCCACCTTGTCAAAGCACCCAATTAACATCGTAATACATTATACACTACTCATCTTTTGTACTTATGAGTAAGTGACAGATAAAGACTTTGAATACTATGGACAGCAGTTGTTCGTACATATGTGCTGTATATAAATCTTGGTAAAAAAAAGAGCTTGTGGAAGCAGGTGTGTTGATTGATCTGTAAACAATGGTGGATATATAGCGACTGACATTGGTTTAATTGCCAGATAAAAGCTGCTCATTAGTGGAAGTAGCGACTGTGTTCGCTCCATCCCTCAAGTCACTGTCACAGATGGGACAGCAGGCTGGCAGCACCACACAGCGTAATAATAGCAGCCCTCACACTGTTCTACGAGTGCAAAATTTCATGACTCTGTTCAATTCATGAATACGACGAGACATAGTATCTTCAGAACAAGATAGGAATATTAAAATTCTCTCTCTCTCTCTCTCTCTCTCTCTCTCTCTCTCTCTCTCTCTCTCTCTCTCTGTCTCTCTCTCTCGGGTTAAAAATACTGGTATGTTCACCCTACCATAAATACTTAATCAATTCCACTTACCTCCAGAAAGTGGAGTGGAGAAAATAGCTACAATTGCAAGGCAAGGCTCCTTTTTCCAGGGGCGATGAAGAGGCAACTCTCCCTTTCATGGAACCTTTGTGATGTCACACAGGTCTTCAATGTCTCCATCTACTCTCATGTACTGTAAATGATAAAAGCCCCAAATGCCTTTAAAGGACGACTTCACCATCATCTTCATCATATAATTAGAGTGGTTGCCTGAAAGGGTGACGCACTATAGTACTTGGGCAACTTTCTTTATTCTACCTTTCTAGAGCAACCCAAATTCTGACGCGCTACTCCTCCCACAGTTTTGGCGGCACACACTCAAGCCAGATGTCAAATCGACCGGCTTCATGTGCTTGTATAGTTTAATGTATTTAAATGTATTAGTTAATACATTTTTCTCCCATTGACTTTAATGGGAAAATGCAAAAACTCACATTCAAGTATTTTTCTCTAATAAACTGTTAGGGCTGCAGTTACACCACTTGGAGGGGAGGTTCATGTCCACTGGCCTACACACAAAAAAAATATTGCACCAGTCGGCACTACAACAGCCCACTTAACGTTTTGGCCTATAACTCTTGAACCGTACTGTAGGTCGTAGAATCAAAATGTATTTTCCCCTGGATTCCTAATGTCATGATGCAACTCCCCATATAGGCTACACCCATTTGCGTCTGAATAGATTTTCCGACATTTAGAATTTTCTTTAAAACACACTTTTTGCTCCTCCTACAGATTTTGTCCAAATCTCACAAAATGGTACATATGATCTCTGGCCCCGAAAAGTCCAATCAACCCCAAAATGTAATCACATGTCAAGGGTCGTGTACTCAACAAATCGCCAAAAGCACTTTGACCGATAGGGCAGCACAAATGCGCCAAATGTAACCATATGATGTTAAAACATGATTTTTGGGGGGGTCAATCCTATCAAAATGAAATACAATTGATCTTAGGTGTGATGTGACAATGTAATTGGCTTGAAAAATGTGTGGGAGGAGCCTATATTTCTTAAATATATGATTTATGCAAGAACAATGGTCAACCGTGACATTGCGACACCTGTCAATTTCAAAGACTTAATATTTTGATTCATTAATTCATTAACGATTGCATGTTGCATGTTGCAACGATTGCATCCCCCCAACGCTGGACTGGGATTTGGATATTTATCAACATATTAAACTTTGTAAATGATATGTATAAATCTACCACTTCAATGTAAGGTACAGTATGCTCACCATTGTACATGTAAGGGAAATGCAAACATACACACAGTAAAACAATCACGATAGAGAGACATGATCTTGTGTGTGCACTGTGCAGACTGTGCACACGTGTGCAGGCGCGTGTGTTTTACTGGCACATAGCTGCCTCTTTGCACGTTGAGTGCAGAGCACAAAGTGTCCCCTTCACTCGCTATCATGGAGTGCAGATTCTTCCCCCTAACAAACCACAACAAGCCTTGGGATATTCTGGCCAGAAATTGGGGCACTCAGCTTTGAAATGGAGGAATGGAGATCAGCGATGTGTGACAACAGCTCTTCAATGCACGTGCTGGTAGAGAAGAGAAGGATGGCTAGAAGAGGTTACAATAGTCAAAGGTCCAGTATATCTCTGCTTAGAATTTGTCTAATATCAATAGGCTATTGTGATTTCACCATCTCCTAGGTCACATCATAGCTGTCATTCCGTTTCGAGCAGGGGCAACCTTTAACATGACAAGTTCATCATTACAACATGTTGAGATAAAAAATATTCTCAAAGACCTATTTTAACAGGTGCGAGTAATGATAAATCTACAACAAAGGACTTTAAATACCCAGAGAGAAAGAGAGCATCCCATATTTAACTTCTATTCCTAGAAGTTCACGCATTAAACAATGTAGGCCCTTCAGTGTGATTAAGATTTGGGTTCAATTGGACAATATGCATTCATGATTGTGGCTTTTTTTTTTTTACAATGGAATAGGACAATTCTGAAGTACAAATGTTCATCACATAACTCCAGAGTTTTGGAATAAATGTGTAAGAATAGTGGCACAAATGACGGACAATCCAGTTAGGTGGAGATGGGGAAGGCCTATAGGAGTTACAGTACATCATGATCCATGGAATACAGGGACAATTTATTTTAATTGTACCACCTACGGTTCAGAGTTATAGGACAAAATGTAAAGTGGCTTGATATACATCACCACCATAAGTGTCTGTGTCTTCCTTGGCCTACGGGAAGTGTTTGTGAAAGGTTTGACGTTGATCTGTCCGAGATTAGCTGCGCACAGACAGACAGACAGACAGACAGACAGACACGTCACAGACACACAGACAGAGACACACGTCACAGACATACAGACACACACGTCACAGACAGACAGACACACAGACAGGGGCAAAGATATAATCCCCAACTTATGGCCTGACGCAGATAACAAAGAGAGATAACAAAAATAGTTGTTGCAAGTTCACTCTTCTCTCACAAGAGAGAAGAGTGAACACCCAGGAGAGGGAAAACACAATGCTTCTCAAAGACAGATGACCTCCTTATCTGGACAGTTGTTTACAGGAACCGAGATACACCCCAGGGCCTAGGCCATGAGTATAGGGGACTGAAGAACACATCACACGGTTAAAACATCAAAGAGAAAGCCACAATGGCAGGCTACATACTGTAGTGTACAGTACTGTAGAGAACAGAGGCAGTCAGCATCGTCATGCAGTCTGCGGTCGCTGCACGCATAGCTCACACTACAGAGGCCCAAGCTAGTTATGACTGGATCTGGATCAAAAGAATCCACCCTGAAGTCGAGAGATTTGATATCTTAAAACATGAAAAATAAAATAAAATTCTGTGACTCAAAAATCCTGGGCAAAATCCTTTCTAAAAACATTGTCACATATGAATCCTTTTACATTGTGAATTGCTGAAAGCATTCATGAATTTGTGCTGTAATAATGATCTTAAAAGCAACTAAACGCTAAATTAGGGCAGAGAAACCACAACAGATGTAGTCAAATGTTTGTACACACACACACACACACACACACACACACACACACACACACACACACACACACACACACACAAACTGACATGTATGTGAGGTGATAGTATAGCAAGAAGTCCCCATACAATTAAGCAGATGCGACTTGTATTCATTGGATGTATTATACTGTAATTCATGTTCTATGTTGTTCATGAATTCACTGCATAGACTGCATCTATGGTACAATAAATAGACACATCAGAGAGCGCTGGATTGTGGATTGTGTTACATTAACTGTGGGCTATTTGACAACATTGGCAAGCCACCTCTTATACTAAATTTACAGAACAAACAGACAACAAACCTGTTTGGCTAATACTATTTTTCTCAACAGATACATCGTGATCAGATACAATTATACAGATTTACCAGCCCCCTTGTATCCCTTCATTCTATATCCAATGTGCTAAAACTGTGAAATGATGATACCATGCTACTGTACTGTACATGTCCCTTGCACACAGTTTATCTCTGGCTTTTTGCCGTCCAAAACAGAGATGTGCAATTAAACAAACGGGGCCAGGCCAGATAAGCACTGGGGTTGTGTTATTAATCAATACAGTCGTTTAAAATAGGCCATGAGTTGTGTGTTTGTGGCTGCGGAGATCAGGTCAAACATCTGGTTCAGGTCCACATGGTGCTCTGGTGATTTATCTTTCGGTAACGCTGCCTCGATGTGAACGTACAGTAACAGAAGTATGCATACTGCAGCCACTCGATTTGGGGACACAGCCAAAATGAACAACATTGGATTTCACAGCTGCCACCAATGAAGGCTGTCCACACAGAGGGCCACTTTACACCTGCCATTTTGGCATATTATACAGACTGCTCTAATTGAATTTACCCGACAATAGCATTACAGCCCCTGTCGGACTTCTCCCCACAAGCCGTAGTTGAATCAGAAAAAAGCTTAGAGGATGTCAGGGAAATATGAATAGTGTTTATTCCAATGATTCAGTAAGTAGAGTAATGTGAAAATGTGGCGTGCGGCAGTAAAAGAGACAAAACATTACGATGCGTGTTTTGAAAGAGGCCTCATTGTTTGAGAACAGATTAGAGAACAAAGTCAGCAGCAAACAGCTTTGGATTTGAAATCCTACTTACAGGTATTAAGATTCAGTGGAATGATAAAACCACTGAATCTGCTAGTGGTTTTATATCTGCTATTTTAGATCTGCTATTTTTGTAAAATCTTGACAATTTTGTGCAAATCTTTGAATATATTTTTTAAAGGGAACAACACAACTCAATTATTTGCTTCTGGGGGTCCCTAGAACAAAACATTTTGAGATAGGGGTCCGCGGCCAAATACATATACGTTTTGGGGTCCTTGACATGAAAAAGTTTGAGCAGCACTGACATAGCAACATACCGTATATTTTTCAGAAAACAGTTAGGATTTAGAAGACATTGTAGAATCGGCCTAAATCGGCCAGATTTTCAAGCGATGCAACTTGTTAGCTTGAAAAACTGTTCTTGTTGTTAAGCAACACTGTCGTGCAACAGAGTATAAACTAGGCTTTCATTTTTTTTGTACTTGATTGATGTAGGTGTGTCTAATTAGCTAATTAATCAGCCTATGTCTAAAGTATATTTTTTCCCACCTGCATCTCCATCCTGTTTGGATTCCATAGAGATACTGGAAGCTCATTACAATGAATCAGTGTTTTCTAAATGGAGACAGGAAAAAGTCCTTCACGCATGGGATTGCAAATTGTGTCTAATCAAGTCCCAGGATTCAGGAATATTGTAGATTAGGCTCTGGTGATGCCCTGCCGAGTCGCCTGTCATCGTTGAAACCACATTTTTCCAAACAGGCAGATGAGTCAATATTGTGAGGGTAAACCATGGGTATCTTTGTGTATACAGCTGTGGCTAAAAGTATGTTTTATTTAATATTTATTTGTGGAACATGACGCATCATGTTAGTTTGTGCAGGACAGGGGAGTCATACGTCCCAGCTCAACTTTAAGCCTATTGATTTCAAATGCATTTCTAATGCCACTGCCACCACTGCAGCCTCCACCTTTCTAGTTCAGAGCCCTGCATGGCTCAAATGTTAAACTGAAATTCAATGACGCTTTGAGCCCACTGCCCACTCTTGTATACCCATTAGGGGTGTGCATCTCTCCCTTATAAGACAATAAAAGTATCTACAGATACATGGCCTACAATATGATTACATTCAATATGATACGAGGCAATCTAAAGCAATCTGATACAGTTCTTGACTTTAACTTGCCAAAATTAAAATAGGACAATTCAACAAAAGTGCATTCATTGATAATACAAGGGCTGTATGATATGGATGAAATATCATATCTCAATAGCTATGATGACTATGGGTTACAATTGTTACACCCACTTTTAAGTTTAGCAATAGTGAAAAGCATTCTTCAAAAACATGATATTTTAAGTGTAGCAACAGTGAGAAAACTAAGCATTCTTCAAAAATATATATCTAAACCACATGAACCCTAGTATCCCCGTTCTAGGGTGAACATTCAGCGAAAACCTACAGATCTAGAAGCTTTATTTAGCACATTCAAAATGTACCCACGATTGCATGCTTTTTGTTTTGTGTCATAATCAAAATTGTCGTCAGGTTTGGATGTTCAGGTTGACGAGGAAGTGATAAGTGGCCCACTCATTACAGGTTTATTGTGAGTGTGTGTGTGTGTGTGTGTTTGTGTGTGTGTGTGTGTGTGTGTGTGTGTGTGTGTGTGTGTGTGTGTGTGTGTGTGTGTGTGTGTGTGTGTGTGTGTGTGTGTGTGTGTGTGTGTGTGTGTGTGTGTGTGTGTGTGTGTGTGGGGGGTGCTTTTAGACATAGGCCTCTGTAAATGTTTTGCATGTAGTCCCCATACAGTCCATTTATGATGGAAATATTGATAATGATTTAGCATGATGTGTTGCCTTTGGTGTGAGTTGCATTCAGATTTTAGCTCAACGTAATATGTAATACAGCATTTGTAGGCCCATGTCTATCTATGGTATCATGTGTGGTGAGCCTGTACTTTAGCTATAAGTTCACATAGGCCTAAATATATAGTGTTTAATAGCCATAATAAATGGCACTTTTTAGGTGAGGTCACCCCGGGGGACCACCCTGTGTCAATCCGAGCCTGCCCGCGGACGTTGCCAGTGGTTTTATGCATGCAGCTACCCTAAGCTTGAGCCCTGGGGCCTCTCGCTAATGGGGGCCTCGGAATTAAAGTTTTTTAAATGTATTTTATTGCATCATGCTCAAATTGGAAAGTATAGCCCTACTGGACGATGTGAATCCGATGAATAAGGTGTTTCGATCTGTTGTCAATATGTCAGTTTTAACCCATCTCATAAAATTGCTTGCATAATAAAAGGGCAGAAATATGCAAATGCATTCTTTTCATCATATTCATAAAGTTGCCTGATTATGTTTCACACATATCTAACAAGTTTGTCTGCAGATGCGCTCTGTGACTGTAGACATGGTGGCCTTTGATGAGTTGTCTTTGTCAAATGTCCATTAAAATGTGTATAATATTGTCTCTGTCTTACCAGTTCATTTTATAATGGAAAATATTAATATCCAGTCAGGGTGAAATGTTGACCATTTATTAGGAAGATTCAGCAAAGTAACAGAATCATACTGTAGATACAGCTGGTGCACCTCGGGGCAACAGCACTTCCTGAGGTGTCATATGGGAGGGAGGCATGCGTTAATCCGACAGACCTTTTCTCCGACTATGTGGCATCCGCGTGCGGTTAGGGTTAGGGTGCGGGTTTGGTTCGGGTTTACTGTTTAATGTCGGAGCACTGCGCTGTCGGAGGAATGCGCTGTCGGACTAACGTACTGCACCCCATATGGGACACCTCTTATACACAAAGATGCTCTCCCTAAATGGAGATAAATATAAGCAGGCTATACTAAGCTAAGCTATACCATATAATAAAGCTGACTAGTTAAAGTATCAATGACCGTGTATAGCATCACTTAGGACAGATTATATGCTGACACAGAGAGTAGTGTAGAAGTAGCAGTCTGTGAGGGATGTCACCACCTGAGGCTGATTCTAAAAATGCTGATTCTAAATCCTGACCTGAGTTTTTTGAAAAACTTCAACTATTTTATTAATCAAACATTTAAAAAAAAATCACACCCTGTGTGAAGGAAGCGGTGCCTTTGGGGCGGGGCTTAACTCGTTTCAGTTCGTCCCTATTGGTGGTCTGAGTCCACTTACCAAATTTGTACTTGGTAGCATGCTGCAAACTGGAATGATGGCTGTTTAAAGCCCAGCCAATGGGCAGACAGAGGGGGCGGGGCTTAACTAATTACAGTTCGTCCCTATTGGTGGTTTTAGTCCATGTACAAAATTTGTACTCCGTAGCATGCTGCGAACTTGAGTTATGGCTGTTTAAAGGCCAGCCAATGGGAAGACAGAGGGGGCGGGGCTTCAGCAATTCATGCTGGTCCCTATTGGTGGTCTAAGTCCACATACCAAATTTGGACTTGGTGGCATGCTGCAAACTGGAGTTATAGCTGTTTAAAATCCCGTGCTCATCCCGTGCTCATACGGGCGGACGGACATAACATAGGCTGGGGGTCCCTGGACCCCTCTTTTATAACTTCAGCAATTCATGCTCGTCCCTATTGGTGGTCTAAGTCCACATACCTAATTTGGACTTGGTGGCATGCTGGAAACTGGAGTTATAGCTGTTTAAAATCCCGTGCTCATCCCGTGCTCGGACATAACATACGCTGGGGGTCCCTGGACCCCTCTTTGATAACCAGTGGCACGTGTGGCCAATGAGAGGAGAGATGGCATAGGCAGTCTCCAAGTCCGTGTGTGTGTGTGTGTGTGTGTGTGTGTGTGTGTGTGTGTGTGTGTGTTTGTATGTGTTTCTTCTTTGCCGTGCTCATCCCGGGCTCATACGGACGACGGACGGACGGACGGACATACGGACAAAGTCAAGTGTAGAGCGGTTGGCACCGCTAAAAATGATGTTGCTATATACTGTACATAGCAACAACTACCCCACAAGGGGTTCCCGGATTGAAAGGTATAGTTATATATAGGGGTTCCCGGTCTAAATGGGTTAAGATGGACAGCTGTAGTAAAGTAAAACTAGCCCTTTGGTTTACGAAGTTGCCGAGAATGCATTAGACAATATTCAACAAGGTTGAATATAAGTAGACTAATAAATATATTTGGCAATCTATAAATTCAGCCACCACAATTTCCTCCTGTGTCCACAAACACCTTTGATTTGTGTCTCAACACTCCAGGCACTCTACTAAAGACCACTCTCCTCTGTTCTCTGAGATTAAGTTGGGAGCAAGGCGTTTTGAGCTTAATCCGTAAACACACTGTCTGTCTTTGCGCCAAAATGGCCTGTTAATTAGAATTGATTGATCTATCATTGACTTTGGTGGTGGCGTCCCGTAGCGATAGACCGCGCTTCTGAGCAGCGGTGCTGATGACAGCTCCTGAAATTCTTATTGTGACAGAGTGTTGCATGACAGAGTGTCGACAGCCAACGTTTTCAACTGCAGAGCAAATGAAAAACTGCATTTTCATGTGTTTCTAGAAACTGATAACACCCTGTCACATTATTTCTTGGAACATGTGTAATAGCCACACATTCGTTGACATGTTTTTCTTAGAAATACCCATAATGTTCTGTTTGAAACATCAGAGAAGAAGATGGTATGACCTTTTGCCGCATCGAATGGAGGCGCCAGTGATGAAAAACATGGAAATGTTATAATGTAAGTTTATGAATCTGTATTCACTCTGCCGTCATGCTGTCAGCCCCTGACATTTGACTAAATCTTCCATTAAGTTTTATGAATAGACCGCTTTGTGTCGATGCAAATCATTCACTTTCAAAAACTGTCACAAATTTCAGTTACAGGGGATCTTGGCAACACTGCATTCACTTCCACTGCTGAATCCACTAGTGTTATTCATCAATCCACTCTTGGTCAGTTAATGCCTTCATGGCCTTCAGTTATTGATTTGTTTTATCAGAGAAAGCACAGAAATACAAGACAGAAGATGACAAAAATACAGAGGAAGCTAACACCTTGAAAGGACAGCTGATATCATGAGTTTCTATTTTTTTATCCTGCGAGTGCAGTGGGGGGCAGCAGTGGCAGGCGGCAGAGAGGCCGCTTGCGAATCAGAAGGTTCCCGGGTCCATCCCAGGCACCCCCTGTGTTCAGGCATGCACACGTGCAATCTGGGAACCCCTTGCCAACTCACAAGGAAAAACAGCGACCTCTGCTGTTTGACACTATTAGCTCTGGGAGGAAGAAAACGGAGCACACGTGCGCAAGGAAACCGGGGTTTTGGTCTGCCTTCAGCGCATCACTTCCGGGTGGTGCGACTATGTTTTCATTCCCACTAACAATATTTCTACACGGAACACTAACACCACTTCTCCCAGAGAACATGGATCGTTTTGGTTATAAGCCCACTTGTTTCTATGATGAAAGAGTTAAGTTAAAATGTGAATATCTTTCCGTGGTTTTGTCTGCTCCGCGGACGCTATTGTTAAATTAGTTTCGGTTCGTTTCTAGTAGGGAAGGATCGACGGACACGTGAATCCCGCCCACTACATTTGATTGGGTAAAGCGCGGCCTGCTTCCTGATCTGAAGGCACGCCCATTGCGTACACGTTATGACGAACCTCCCCGACAGATTCCAACACAGAGCAGAATCTGTTCTTGAGAGATTAGCAAACGTGTAGCTTTTTCAGCGAAAAACAAGCTTACAATTCTCAAGAAAAAAAGGACGTTGTGGACGAACATCAAAATAAAACCTGCGTTGACTAATCATGATACGATAAAACTAATCAGTGTGAGTCTTATTTTGAAATCCCACTTTAAGAAGTTGAAAGTTACTAGCTGCACCTGCGGCCTGCAGTCATAGAGTTATAATAATCGGGGGCTTGCCTGCAGGCTGCAGTTCTGGGGGCCATGACGCGGTGTTGGGGACTATGTTTGAATGCCAAATGAATGGATAATACGTTTGTGACTCGCCCCGCTAAACCTTTTAACAACGTGAATACCATGCAATGTGGACTAGTACCGAATATTTGACCATCCATTGCAGCGGTGAGAAATATTTTCTTTCACATCAGGATGTAATGATAACTAGTCTCTAGGAGCAATAACCCCACCTATCAATCGAACTCCCTCCCCAGTCAGTTAGGAGTTTGAATGAATGTAGAATTACAGTATATAGCTTAACACTGTGGTGTTCCCACCCCTAAAAACCTTTACAAAATTGCGGCCTTCAGGCTTGTCACCTTTTTCACCCCTGGTCTATTTGCATGCCTGTGTGTTACTGTCGGAGTGTCCTTGAGCAAGACACTGAACCCCTAACTGCTCCTGATGAGCAGTTTGTTGCCTTGCATGGTTTCCTCTGCTGTCAGTGTGTGAATGGGTGAATGTAATGCACATTATAAAGCACTTTGGGTAAAGGCGCCACATAAATGCACTATTACCATTTTAGGTCAGAGCTCCAGGCACGGTGCCGTCCAGCCAACAGCCCTGGTCAGCATACCTTGATGGCCTTGCTGATATCACAAACTCATTGCAAATACACTGACCTCCCACTAGGGATTATAACAGACAAGTTCCCCAAAAAGATTATTAGCAGTGACTCTCTGCCGGATTCGACAGCATGTTCCTCCCTATACTGAAGTCTGAATAGAAGCCTTCTATCACAGTGTTCAGCTGCCATTATATGTTACATGCCTCGAGGTTCCAGTGCAGACATCACCATCGTAGTTGGGCTAGATTACAGGTTTCAGAAAATAAAATCCGGTGGCATTGGTCTTGTTTCTGCCATGTAGCTGTCTCTCTCCCTGCCACCTTGGATTGGATGGGAGGAGGGGAGGTGTGCATATTTGTTATGTGCATCGTTTTTAAAAAAAAAAACAACATTTCAAGGACAGGGCTGCTGCACCTCTAGACACTCCTGGCATGGAGGACAGGGTGAATGTGTCAGGACTCTGGCAGGTAGCTTTCCACAGAGAGGGGTAAGGATGTCAAAACTCTGGCAAATGAGCCCCTGTAGAGAGAGAGAGAGAGAGAGAGAGAGATAGATAGAGAGAGGATATGGCTATAGAGATCATACGCTTGCATTTTGCCTCTGACAATAGGTTTGTTTGAACAATTTGCTCACTTTGCAGGAGACAGATGGGGCATCAAGGGAGTGGGGTGGGTAATACATCCTCCATATGTTTTGTTATTATTTTGCAAACTTCCATCCCCTTGGACAACAACACAAAGGCCCAGCTGAAGCCTAATACATACGTAATAATACGAAAAGAACGGTTTCATCTGTAATTTGCGCACAATGAGGCGGTCGAGCACCAACATTTGAGCAATCAACATACTGTACTGTAGCCTAAGTCAGTGTTTCTCAATCGGGGTACGTGTACCCCTAGGAGTACACAGAGATACTACAGGGCATAAGTGAGAGAAACTTGAAAATGGAAGAATTTGTTTTACTGGCTTTATTTACTCAGACACCCATCTGAGAAAACTCATTTCGGCCGCTTGTATCCGCGATCTTACCCACACTTCATGACCATATGGGAGAGTAGGAACGAATAATGACCAGTATATCAAGAGCTTTGCCTTCTGGCTCAGCCCCCTTTTGGTCACAACAGCGCGGACGGTACA
Source organism: Gymnoscopelus microlampas (assembly GCF_963454915.1). NCBI lineage: Eukaryota > Metazoa > Chordata > Actinopteri > Myctophiformes > Myctophidae > Gymnoscopelus > Gymnoscopelus microlampas. The sequence continues at coordinate 43,010,777 of NC_139949.1, read as the reverse complement.
GCAACTGCAATACCGCTCCTGCTGCTCTGATTCTCCGGCTGAATGCTGATTTTGGTGACCCCATGGTTTTACCTCCAGCGCCACCCTTAGGCCAAACGTTTGCACACAGGATATCTTAATAACGGGTGAATGTGGGAATCTAAGGATTGCATTGTTGGCCGGTCGGTTGAAACCACTGTGGTTCAGTTAGGTGTATAGAGTGGCATGACCTCTAGGGGCTGCTAACAGGCTTTTAGACTATTAGTTTGTATTGTTATTTACATAATGATTACAGTATGTTTCCCAAGAGAGACGACCATCATATACCATGCAGATTCAAGAGATACAAATAAGTAAATAATGACAGATTGTGCTGGCCACCTTCTCTCTCGTGAAATGTAATTGGGTCGTGATTTCCGTGCAACAGTGCTTTTTAGTCTGTTGCTGAGTTGTCATGTATTTGCAAACAGAACACTCCCTCATGGTTGTCTTGACTGTCATTTTATGCTTTGCCAGTTGAATGGGAGTGATTGGTACAGTGTGCTGCATGCTCCAAACGGCACATATTTCTAGAGCTGCCAAAAAGAAAGAAAGAAACGGGGATGTAGCAAAAGTATCCGTCAGAAGAACTCTCTATTTTTGCTTCAAGCCATGGCAGATTGATAGCTTTGATGGTTGCAGAAGCAGAAGAGTGTGTGTGTGTGTGTGTGTGTGTATGTGTGTGTGTGTGTGTGTGTGTGTGTGTGTGTGTGTGTGTGTGTGTGTGTGTGTGTGTGTGTGTGTGTGTGTGTGTGTGTGTTTGTGTGTTTTCTGTTTCCCATGACCAGGGTGGCTGACACTGAAGCAGGTTGTGGATTGTAAACCCTGCTCCATTTCAACGCGCTGCAGGAGATGGATTTGACAAGTGTCTGATTTAGACCTACAGGTAGACATTGAAATAGTACTTTAACTGGAAGAAGCAGCTTTCTCTGTTGTCTCAGGCTGTGTACTGTATGTGGTTTGGTGTTACAGCCTTTGCTGTTAGGGGGCGGTTCGACGCTTAGGTTACTAGATAGATATACCTTTATTACAGAGTAAGAGAAATACTAAATGCAGCAACAACACATTACTGAAATAATGCATTACGACGAACAAAGTGGCTAATGTTATGCTATGGCTGGATAACTAAGTAACACATTACTTTCATAAACTTTGTTATTTATAACAGCTGATGAATTCATGCACATGGTGATGTTGGTGGTTCATCATCACATTGAAAATTAGGCTTTTAAATTATAATTTTAACATCAATAACATTACTGTGACATTCTACTTGATATATTACGTTTTGACAGCAAAGTAATATACAGTCCCAAGGAGTCAGAGCATTGATCATGAGGAAACATATCGCTTGTCAATAAGGAGCTGAGTCATCAAAACATCTATTCAGTAGGGGATGATTTATAAACAACATTAAAAAAAAAAAGGTGAGACTAAATAACTTTGGAATCGGTGGTGGTCGCTTCTTAGGAGGAATCACTGCTGTAACACCAGCTGGATAGCGATCAATCAGAGACATTGATTAGAGGAGGATTTCCCTCTGTCATGGTGGATTGATATGGATTTGTTGTACTGTGTGTCTGAAGACTGTATGGCATCTGCTGAATAGTGGGTTTTTAAAAATGGTTTACTTGGCTTTTTCTCTCTCACAAATGGAAAATACCAGTTAGTTAATGCTGTACTTAGGGGTTTATTGAGTAGATGTAACAACAGGAAACGTTTACAGAAAAATACAGCCTATAATGCAATTAGCATATACCAATGACTTCTGATCTCACATTGTGATGTGCTTTCTGAACTCCATCAGTTAAACACCTACGGTACAGTAGTTTAACTCACCTGCAACAAAGTGTTATTATATTTCCTTTTCTTTCTGATCACAAATATGAATAATGAAACTGATCTAATCGCAATCATAAACTCAAGCTGTACTGTGATAAAAGCACTGTTCTATGACCACACGAGTACCAGTATCTCATGGTATAGGGAGTGTGCGTTCAATGTTTCACGCCAATCGGTGACTCAGCAGTGCCTGAGATTAGCTGCTCACTAATCTCTCAAAACAGATTCTGCTGTTCAGCACCACTGTCCTAAACATGTAATGTATTTGTAGTAATAAACACAGAAGCACCCGGGAGGAAGTGGACTATGAAAGGTGAGGAGCCAAACCCAAGTTCCTGTTTCTACACAGAAAGGAGGTGGTGACCCCATAGGCAAAAACAACCAAATGGGTTCCCAGATTGGCTGCTCACAGACAGACAGACAGACAGACACACTTACACACACGGATAGACAGGTGCGAAAATATAATCTCTATCTCCCGGCCGTTCCAGCCTTGCGGAGATAACATATGTTATAATTTTCAGCATTGAAGGCATACTGAATGTAGAGGAACTCGGATGCGTGTACAGTAATATGAAGATGCACAGTACAGAATTAAACTCTCTGAAACAGTGAGGCTTCTGACATTTTGTGAACGAGAGAGCAGACTACACAGAAAACAGGTTAAAGGAACCCTTTGTATGATCTGCACATTAATTCATGAACACATTTGGTGTGGACAAGAAATCCACACCAAATGAATCACTAATGTTGGAGTGATACATTTGTAAAGGGTTTCTTAGAAGCATCTGGAGGTAAACCAAGGTGCGTATCAAGATTGCTCTGTTGGGATTATTCGAGTGTAAGCAAATACCGTACTAGTTCTGCCTCAGTACGCCTGCTTTCCCCACGAGAGCAGTACCTCTTTGTTCAATGTGTTAAACCAGGGATTTAAGTCGGTTAGTTACTGAGAGAAGACCCACATTTAACATGACACCCCAGAGAATTGAATGCTTAATCCATGACAACGATTGAATTGAATATACTGTATGTCATGAAAAATCCATCAAGCCTCCATCAAAAAAAAGAATACTTGTCAAAAATAAACAAATTAAGGATGCAAGCACAAATGCAACTTGCTTCACTATTGGTACGCACAGATCCATGCAGTAGATTGTCGGTTGATAGGATAATTCACCTTTTGAGCAGTACTGGTCAGTACATCGGTATGTGTGTGGGTACCTGACTGATGTCAGCGAGCCTGATAAAAGCAGATCAGCAACAGCTGTTCAGGTGGATTCAGGCGCCTAGGATTATGGATTAGACAGTGTGATGGAAGACACTTTGCCTTAGTGTGTAAATGAGACTACAATTAATATGATTTTCAGACAATGCCCCTTTCGCTTTTCTTCCGCAGTATTTATAGATCTATCTATAGATATAACTCTTTCCCAAGATAGCAAGCTAGAAACCACCACCTGGGCTGGTCGTGTGAAGCAGACGCAAAGAGTTGGAGCCACACCAGTATAACACTGCCTACTTCACATCAAGATAAGCCCAACCATTGAGATTTTTAAATCCAAACTGAAGACCCACCTTTTTACTCTTGCTTTTAACACAGTTTGAGGTCACTGTCTGTTACTGTTGTATGTTACTGCTATGTTTTGTTTTGTTGTTGTCCTTTTTTTAATGCCTTTACTTTGCTTTGTAAAAGAGTAAACCACTACTGTATGAACTATACAGAGAAAAGTAACACCATATTGAGTGTTTTGAGCTCCAATGGTTACTGGACACTTTTGAGAAGGAAGCTATCAGCCTGATTCAGTGTTGAATAGGAGACCAAACCACCCTATGGACAACATCAATACTGATCACAGCAAACACAAATATGTCTGGATCTGTTGCATCCCAACACAGACACTTCTCCAGACACCTATTGATCACAGTCCACCACCGGAAACGATACACAATAAACAACTGCACCATTCAGCTCATAATGGCTCTGTAAGTGAGATAAACAGGACTGGGGAAAGCCTTAAGTAAGCATACCTGAAAACAAAACGAAAATGGAGGGAAACGAGCCAGGTTTGTGCTGTTTGTGTGGTTTAATCTGCCAATGCAGAATGTGCTTTCATAGAAATACTGTTCCAGTGCCATAAGCTTAAGGTTGCACTGCATTCAAACTGAATTAAATCACATTTATATGCTTCTGTGTGTCATGTTTAGCATGTTAAATCCATGTCAAATGTCGAAATCATAGTGAAAAAAAAATGTCTGAAACACATTGCATCAAATTTAAATGTTGATCCAGTCACAATTAAGTTTACATTCTCTAAGCCCATTCTTCTGAAAGAGGTGTTCTTCATTGGATAATACATTGACTTATATCTACCTTATGGAAACGGTTTTGTTTGTAATAGTGTATTACAACTCACAAGGAACAAGGGTGGCAAAACCTCACCTAAACTGTTTTTTCCAAACAGAATTCAACACAGAAATAAACCCCAAATAATGTTGACTCAACTGAGCAAGATTTTAAAGTGAGGAAGGTACTTGCTTGGAGGGCCCTGAATGGCATGGCCAGTGTATGGAACCTCAACCTCCCCCGACAAATCAAACTCAGCTTCTTCAATGCAACGGTAGAGTTTGATCTGTATGGCAGTGAATGCTGGACCCTGAAACTAACCCTGCAGAAGTCTCTAGACGGGTGCTATATACCAGAATGTTGCAAGAGTACACATGTTACCAACAAGAATCTGTATGATGGGATACCAAGGGTGAGCGAGACAATAGCAGCCAGGAGAATGAGACTAGCAGGACACTGCCAAAGACATCAAGAGCTGCCAGCCAGCAAAGAAAAACGCAGGAGCTCAAAGCACCAACTGCTGGCCATATGTATGGAGAACCGGGATGACTGGAAGCGACGATGGAGGGTTCGTCTGAGGACGACCTAGAGAGCATTCAGAAAAATGCTCCTAACACGCAGTTAGTTTTCACTTATTCACAGTTTTCTCAGTCAAAGACTGGAATGAAATTACATTGGATTGTGCATGCATTTTGAGCATTCTGTATGAGGAAATTCACTTTGGATTGATGAAAATTGCTATCAGAGAGAGAGAGAGAGAGAGAGAGAGAGAGAGAGATGAGAGAGAGAGAGAGAGAGAGAGGAGAGAGAGAGAGAGAGAGAGAGAGAGAGAGAGAGAGAGAGAGAGAGAGAGAGAGAGAGAGAGAGAGAGAGAGAGAGAGAGAGAGAGAGAGAGAGAGAGAGAGAGAGAGAGAGAGAGAGAGAGCTTAAAGTTGGCTGGCACCAAGCCAATGTTGCAATTTGAGACTATAACAACAAAAACAGAACAGAAAAAAATGAAAAGTACAAACAAAATGTGCCAGCTCTCTCTCTCTCTGCAGCCTCCTCAATTTATTTCTCAATATGAAATAAATTGGCATCAGCCCAGGTATTTGCCTGCAAACATAAAGCATCCAAAACATTTCAGTGAACTAGAAACATAACCCCTCAACCCCCCCCCCCCCCCCCCCCCCCCCCCAACCCCCACCCTCTCCATTATGTCCATGATGTGTGTCAGGACAACAGCTCAATGAATCACGGCGGCTGCTATGCCGTGACAAACCACAGAGAGCAGCGTGACCACAAATCAAAGAGGAGCGTGCATGTGTCTGTGTGGAAGCAGGTCAAGGAGATGCACAGCCAGAGGCATAGAGATGCAGAGAGGATGTGGAAGGGATGTATTTTTACGTGACACCGTGTTGATCATCAGCAGCAGATTGAGTTGTGGGCAGCACGACGGGGGGTCGGGATGGGGGGGTGACTGACAGAGAGCTCTCTGCAACCTGGGTGGCACGCCAATCTAACAACAACCCCCATCCCAGAGGGGATGGAAGACATGCACTGTGAGACCCCCCCCCCCCTTCTCTCTCTCTCTCTCTCTTTCCGATGCCACTCTCTTTCTTTTTATTCCTCCTTTCTTTTACTTCCTTGAATTGTTCTCATAGAAACACCAAACTGCTAGGCTGGCTGCAGTTCCCCTTTGATCCCTATTCCCTGTAGGTAGGTCCCTCACTGGATTATTAGATTCACCATCACTCTCAGACATATTGCACAGCCGTAAGGAAAGCAGTGCAACTTTGTTTACTACAGAGATGCTCGGATGTACACACGCACACATGCATGCACACGTGCACACGCGCACACACACACACACACACACACACACACACACACACACACACACACACACACACACACACACACACACACACACACACACACACACACACACACACACACACACACACACACACACACACACACACACGCGCCATTATGTCTGTGTTGGTGAGAAGTGAACCCTGCTCCCGCATAACCAAAGCTCCCTGTCCCTGTATTACTTTGAAAAGGCAAATGCAAAGGCTGCTCAAATATCACAGGGACTGGAAAGGATATGAATGTGGGTGAGAATCCAATAATACATATGAGAGAGAAGCAGGAGGATTATTGCACCAGGAACCGGGGAGAAACGAGATTGGAACAGGGGGGCAAATTCTCCCTGCCGGGTGGGTCTTGCATGACTCCTGACCCACTGAACTTGAATGAATAGTTACCTACCTGGCATAGCCAGTCACCACTAGAGATGTGTATACTTAGAATTTTATTGATTCTGATTCTGCTGATTGATTCCATTTATCAGTTCTACGTTTCAGTTTATACATTGTATTACATTTTTTAAACATTAACTGAAGTAAATAGTTTTTACTCGTAAAATCTGTGTATAACACTACTCAAAAAGAGCCGACACGTTTGTGCTGAAAATGGTGTTTAAATGAATTAATTGCAATGAATTTAACCTCTCATATGTTTATAGACCATGGAAACACAATGGAAAGCAGTAGTAGTTGGACTATTTGGGGATGCTAACACATTCTGCATTTACATTCTCCCATTCACACACACATTTATGTTGGAGGAAGCCATGCAAGACAGAAACCTACAGTATAGGGAACAGTTAGGGCTCCAGTGTCTTGCTCAAGGACACTTTGACATGGAGCCAGTAGGAGCCAGGGATTAGAACAGCATCATCCTGGTTCCCAGGTGGCCACTCTATCTCCTGAGAAACTGCTGCCCCATGAATTGTTTACATTTGCGTCCTGCAAATCAGAACTAATAATAAAGTCCTTTGTGAAATTGCCATTGGAACAGATGGTGACACACAATGATTGTATGAAGTGCATGCTTGACATCACAGTCACCAGGTAGCACCGCACAAATGACTACACAACCGCCAGGCACATTAGCAGGAGCAGCCAGTGAACTGCTATGGTTGAACAACTTTGCGTCATGGTACATAGAGGGCTCAAATTCAATAAAGTAAAGTCGATGCTGTGGAGACAGACACTGCTGGTTATGGAAGACCTGGTGGGGGAGATAAAGCTCTAGGTCAGACAAAAATCAGGGGGAGAAAAAATGGTATAGAGGTCATGAGGAAATAGAACAGGATGGAAAGTGCATTCTCGGGACGTACGGACAGGTAACCGTTGATGTTAAGAGGAAAAGAGGGGTGGGTGAGGGAGAGCGAGAGGGCAGTTGTCTTGGAAAATCATGATGGAAGGTGAAGAGCAAGGATCAAGCCGGTGTCCAGGTCAGAATAAGGGATAAAGCAGGTGAAGGGAATTGGGTTCAGTGTTAGCTTGGATTGTTTTAGAGCGGGGCTAACCGCTCCAGTGGCCCCTCGGTGAGCATTGGTGCTGCTCTCATCGTGCGGAAATCCAGAGAGACGATTGCAATTGCTTTACGGGGCATTTATGGCTGATGCTGCTGTTCAGAAAGAAAATATAGTAGTGAATGTTTGTCTTTGCTTTGACCATTAAGGTTCAAATCCACCCTAAAACAGATACACAATTCTGTATGTGCTACTAAACATTTTATTTTGAAACAAAGACAATGTTGTGTATTTGTTTTTCCCACCCAAAATCACTTTTTAATTATTATAATTAAAAAAGCAGAAATACTATAAAACATATACCATTTTATGATATATGGTTTTTAGTATTTCTGCTTCATTTATATTATTATATATACTATATTATAGACAGGAAAGGCAGGAGAGAGGGGATGACAACTTCTGGTAAAAAATGCTGTTATCCTTGTCTCATACACGTGCCGTGCGCACGCACGCACGCATGAACGCACCCATCTTAGCTCTATTCTTGTGTTTATTATTATTATTGCAGACAAAGCTGTAAAACAACTGTGTGAATAACAAACATAGACCTGTTTTAGGATGGATTTCTTCATGTCAATCAGAGCAAGTGAGCATACGGTTTGGTCCCAATTTATAACACATCAGGATATAGCCCTAATTTGCATTTTCAAGACATTGCCTCTGTATTTGCCACGGTGCGTGCGTGCGTGCCTGCGAGTGAGCGTGCGCGCGTGTGCCTACACATTCACATCATTAATCACTTCCTCACCGATGACAGTGCAGTCTATTGTAAAGTAAATTTGACACATCACATTCCTCACACACTCTTAGAATATACTGACACGCTTACAGACAATAAGCCTTTCCACAAACATAACTCCCTAATGCATTATGCCATGCTTGTTTATGGAGCTCTTACATCAAAAAGGATCTGTCCTGACAGCTTTGTGTTTGCATCAACATTCTTCCGTTTAGATTAGGAAGACAAGCAACATCCATAATCCACTCATTGCTTTTGATTATTTCACATTTTGTTTGGCTTGCGTGTGTGTGTGTGCGTGTGTGTGTGTGCGTGTGTGCGTGTGTGTGTGCGTGTGTGCGTGTGTGTGTGTGTGTGTGTGTGTGTGTGTGTGTGTGTGTGTGTGTGTGTGTGTGTGTGTGTGTGTGTGTGTGTGTGTGTGTGTGTGTGTGTGTGTGTGTGCATGCATGCGTGTAAGCATGAGAGTACACACATACACACTCATACACGTGTGATGAGGCGCCCACTTACCAATTAATTCTGTATTGTGAGACAAGTTAATTAAGGGATCCTTTATTATACAAGTCTATATGTATTGACAGCTATATTTGCAATGCCAGAGATATATACCACTATCCCACGTTCATTTATGCACATTCAAACACAGGCCCAAATTAAAATGTAATATTGCCACCCTGCTTCTCAGGATTATTAATCATTTTATGACGGCTTTAGCCTGGATGGACTGCATAGTTTTGATGAATTGCCACATAGTTTTTTATAATAAAATGCAAAGCAGGCTTACTATTCTAATATTCTAATCGGGACTCCTGCAGCCCAACTGAAGCCAAACCCAAATTCTTCATTTATTATATGTCGAAATATGGACACCATATGGATCCGTCATCAGTCTGATACTTCAAAACAGAACATCTGTTCTCCCTATTACTTAACCCATTGAGACCTGGAACTGTGTCATTTTTAGATTTGAGCTAAGAAAGCATTATTTTACACTTTGGGCTATTTTTTGAAAAATCGTGAAAATGTGTGCAAATCTTCTGAATATATAGATTTTTGAAGCGAACATTTTTAACTCAAATCTTTGCTTCTGGGGGTCCCTGGAACAAAATATTTTGATGGGGGTCCGCGGCCAAATACATATAATTTTAGGGGTCCTTGACATGAAAAAGATTGAGCACCACTGATATAGAAAAATGCGTTTTTCAGAATACTGTTGAGATTTAGGAGACATGTAGAATCGGCTTCAGGTCTCAAAAGATGTTTTGTTCTCCCTTTAATGTCTAGCCAGACCCCTACCCCAGAATGCCTGAGCTCAAGGTGAGAAAAAGTGCAGGATCTTAGTGGTTGGCCCTATGAGTACGTGAAAGGAAGACATTACAGCACGATGGTATGAAAGAAGGACTCACGGACAGACTAAATCTGACTTGATATTTATGTATTATTTTCATATTTCAAGCCAATTTCAGTTCTGACCTTTAGGTGAATGATAGATAAGCACTTGAAGGTTGCGGGTGATAAACAGGCAGTGATTACTCAGCGCAAAGTATTTTGAGGTCTTATCATGCACAACCATCAAGGTCTGTGGATCATGCTACAAACTCTAAGAGTCCGTCAGCACTCAGCAGGGTAGGTGACCTTGCTAATACTCTATCCCCAGACAGCAATCTTTTACTTTAGTGAATATATCAAAAAGGTGAAATCCACTTTTTGAGGTCACATATCTCTATGTGGAACAGATCTTTTTTTTAAAGTTTGTTCCAGGGTTTTAATGCATTACATTCATAACATTGATGAATATTCAAGCTGCTCAGTGATTCAACATCCTTCTACTGCTGGCCACTGAAATGCTCCATGGGAGCTGTTGAGGGTTAAGAACCTTGGACAAGGGTACACCATCTGTAATTGCTCTTCTCTTTTCCGGATCACATTTTCCCAGCTGGGTGTCAGATTTTCAGCGACCTTAAAGCATTGAGGACAACTCTAACCTTTAGGCCAGTGGTTTTCAACCAGTGGTCCGGGGACCACCAGTGGTCCTTGAGGGGGTTCCAGGGTCCCCAGCAAAAGGTGTTAATACATTTTCACCCCTTTATCCATATTGTATATATTGGCTATTCAAAAATAGCAGATCTACAAGCTCGCAGTGCGGCACAAAGTGACGCGCTGTGAACATTTTCGAAAAATCTTGAAAGTATTTTTTTTTTACACAAATCTACTCTTCTGGGGGTCTCTGACACCAAACATTTTCAGATGGGGGTCCGCGGCCATATGTATATCAATTTAGGGGTCCTTGCCATGAAAAAGGTTAAAAACCACTGCTTTTAGGCAACCAGCGGTGGATGAATCCTTCATCCTTCTCACCCGGTTATCTATCTATAAAACCCACACATCTCTGTCAATCTGTCTGTCTGTCCTTCCCTTATCTCCAGAACTATTCATCCGATGAACTTCAAAATTAGCAGGTGTATTGATGAGGACCCAAGGAAGTGCAGCATTGAGTGTGTAGTCTATTGGATGAGCATTTCTCCAGAGAGTCACTGTCACACAACTCCCATATTATTCTTTTCAACATTTCATATTAATTTGACATAATTGATATGATGCAGAACAATGGCCAATATGCCACAGTCTACTCAAATTCTTGTGTAACACTAGTGTGCACGAAGTGCAAAGAACATTAAAGTAAACATTAGAGTGTGTGTGTGTGTGTGTGTGTGCGCGAGTGTGTGTGTGTGCGCGCGCACACACACACACACACACACACACACACACACACACACACACACACACACACACACACACACACACACACACAAATATATATAAGCAAATTCTGCACATTAGTTATAAGTAGGGCTGGGACTCGATTAAAAAAAGTAATCTAATTAATTAGAGGCTTTGTAATTAATTAATCACAATTAATCACATTTTAATCGCATATCAATATTTGACCTGAGAACAGTGAAAAGCATTTCAAATGGATTTTGGCATACGTCTTTAAGTACATGTACTCAAGAACTGTACTTAAGTACAATTTTGAGGTATTTGCACTTGACTCGAATATTTCCAATTTCTAATACTTTTACTTCTAGGCCTACTCCACTACATCTCAGAGGCAAATATTGTACTTGTACTCCACTACAATTATTTGAAAACTTTAGTAACTAGTTACTTTGTAGATTGCGATTATTATTACAAAACATACATTAACCACTTAAGCCCTATATCTGCCATTTGAAAATAGCAGACCTACAAGCACAACGTATTGTGAGCTTGTAGATCTGCTATTTTCCACCACTGGAGGCTGGTAGAGTGTGTTGTTACTGTTGTTTTATAGTAGTTTATTTAATAGTTATCAATAAACCCCCCCCCCCCCCCCCCCAGCGCCCCCCCTAACCCCCCCCCCCCTCAAACGGGACAAACGGAGGGGCATCCATTACAGATTCTGATTTGCCCAGCCAACATTATCAAGCAGGCTTTGTGGGCACGTCTTCATTCATGTTTTCATGCACAGTGCTGGCTGCAGTGTGTCGTTGGTGCGCTGGTCCATCTGAAACTCGTCCAGTGAGAAACGTGCAAAAATAGGTGCGATTAAAATGCGTAAATTTCTGTAATTAATTGATCGAAATTAACACGATAAAGTCCCGGCCCTAGTTATAAGCAAATTCAGCAACTTAATGAACAACTAGAGAGCACTCTGTTCTCTGTGCCAGTTCATGGAGATATAGTTACCAGTTTGGGGATCTTGTTTCATTGTACGGTAGATTATGCCGCTCATCTGACTGACTTCACACCATGTGGCTAAAAATACACTGACGATTTGATCCGAAGACCGTGCTGAAAGAAGTGTTGCTGAAAACAACAGCCTGAGCTATAAACACTTGTATCCAAAATAACATCACATCATCAGAGACATGGTGGGGGGGAAAACAAGCGAGACAGCTGCAACATTTGCCAACCTCTGAGGGCAAGTGTTTCATTCAACTTGGGCCATGTCATGTCCCCATATTGTCACACTTTAAGCGAACGCGCGCATGCACGCACACATGTACACACACACGCACGCACGCACGCACGCACGCACACACACACACACACACACACACACACACACACACACACACACACACACACACACACACACACACACACACACACACACACACACACACACACACACACACACACACACAGGCATATACAAATGCACACGCAGGCCAGACTTGAACATAAACACACCATGGTCTAGTGGTTTCGTGACTAATAACCAAAAGAAATAAACATGTTGTTACATCTTCTTAATGGTAGGCAACGTGTGTCCATTCAAGCTGTTTCCAAAACCACCGCTGTGGCCCATTCAATGAAGGATAATGAAGGATGGCGGCCGGAGGTGCGGATGAATGCTTGACGCGGTTAGCTACTGCAGTGTGCAAGTGGGAGCGGTCTAGCCATCATAATGACACAGCATGACCGAGGCCCCTGGCTCAGCAGTGCACAGTGCAGAATGCCGCAGTCCCTGACAATGCTGTGCACAAGGGGAATGGTACTCGGCTTCGACTCTAGAAAATCACAACTGTCAGCTTTGACTGAACAGTGAACTTGGGAAACAGGAGGGCGTTGGAGATGAATAAATAACGCAAGGTGTAATGATTTGCTACAGCTACGTTGTGCATGGCAACTGATGGATTTCAAAGAGTAAGTGATTGGTTATCTGGGTCAGAGTTACGGAGCGTATGTGTGGAATGACAAAAATGATGTGTAGAGGACACAGTTATTGTCGGGAGCCACATATTTATTACAGTATGTTGTGCTTTTTATAAAGGCAATAACTTTTTTTTTTCATTTATCACAAACGTGTACCAAAACAGCCCCAATGTTCCACTTTGATATGAATTGTCATTGACACACTGAATGTCACCACAAATGTTTCAAACAGGAGCCACGTTGCAGTGCATTTTAAATTTCCTGCTTCAAAAACAACATGGCAGAAAAAGTCAATGCTACTGAAGGAGATTCTGTTTGGGTGCACATATTTCATGCAAATTGAATGTTGTTTGGTTATGTGTTCTGTAGAGAAGAAAGTGAAGTCTGCACACTGTTAATCAGCTCCCAGTATAAAATATCATTAATGACAACGTTTCAACCCTAACCGGGTCCTCATCAGATCTCAGACCTGTCCATCACCTGTACACATTAATTTTAGATGTGCGTGCTTCGCTGTGGGCTATGTATTCTGTAGCCTTCCCATGATTATACAGATTATAATTTTGTAGACAATGTTTGTTTAACTCATGACCCTCATTTCCATATAAACATACCTAAGAACATCTGGTAGGCTACTCTTCTTTAATGATGTTCCTTTGCACATGCAAAATCAAACGAGGATGCTTACAAACCTACGTAAGGCTACCACTGAAGTCAAAATAAACAAGAGGTTCATTTTCTAGGGAATTAGCATGAACCCAATGGCCTCACAGCAGCACATGCAGTGATGGACAGTAACTAAGTAAATGTTCTACCGTACTTAAGTACATTTTTGGAGTATTTGTTTTTGTTTTTTTGCAAGCTGATGCCTTTCAATCTGCTACATTTTATAATATTGTACTTTTGACTCCACTTTATTTCTAGGAAGGGACTCTTTGTGACCCAAACTTACAAAAATAATGAATGCGTTGTGAGCTTGTAGATCAGCTATTCTCACTACTAAAATATCTGATAATTTCTGAAAATGTACTTCGTAATTTGTGCTTTTGAATACTTGAGTATTTATTTGAGTATACTTTGTCCTGACTTTGTCCTGACTTTGTCCTGACAGTACTGATGATATGTACGTATCTCCTTACGAAAAAGACATGGGATATGTGGACATCACTATGATGCATGTAAGCATCATGTAGCATCTAATTTAATATGAGCAGTGACACCAGGGGTGTTTCACTATTCCCTTGAAATAGGTCAACTGTCTGTCCATCGAGCCTTGCAACCTGCAAATTCTTATTTGTATAGCCACAGTCAGATAATATGAATAAATGCAGCGCTGCTTGGGTCATCAGTCCATCTTTGCAAGTGATGAAGTGGAAGATAATCTATCATGATAGGGCGGTGGTGAGATAAGAAATGTCCCACCTGCTGCAAACAGAGAGAAAAAGCAATGAATCTGTAGCAAAATCACTGTTGGTGATGGTGAGTGCTTTACTCCAGAGTTGACCTCACGGCACTGTGGACATAGCCAATGCTTTTTATGTTTACTATTTTATTTTATTTTATAACAATTTCTGATTTTATAACAATTCAACATAATTGACTGTCAGTTCTTAATTATATAACTTAAGTCTTATGTTAAGCATTGAGGTGAACAGTAAATGCAATCACTGCTTCAAAGAACACATCCAATTATCTTTGAGAGAATACAAAACAGAATCAACTTTACTGTCACATTTACAGGTTAAAAGAAGTGGTTGAAATTCATTGTTGTGCAAGCTCCATCATTTTTGTTGTTTTCAGGGAGAGAAAGAGAAAAGAAGGGGATTGGACAGGGAGAGCAAGGAGAAAAATAAATCAAACCGTAAAGAGAAACATGTCAGGGATACGCAAACATCTACATAATCAAGCTGGAACAGTATGTACATGAGGTTAGACATATAGTAGGTCTATAACGTTAGGCACAGAGGTGGTATAGTTGAGGTAAGTTGTTCATAAGATCTTATAAATTTATCGGGAGGTTTAGTGACTCCTGTTCAACCTGACAAAAAAACAGGAGAAAGATCCTTCAGGATATTATTATTGCACATACTGTACATCAATACAGGATATGCTTATAGTGCTTACAGGTAGTGGAGGTAAATTGCAAAATAAATTACAAATATTCCCAGTCAGGCACTCTGAAGATGTGACAGACTTCCTAAGAACCCTTGTGAATTCTTCATCTCATTAACATTATAGTGCTTGCTAAGCTTTGGGCTTTGCTCCAGGCACCAGCCTTTTCCAGACAATGAACCCTGTGGTATGGACGCCTTTTAAGTAAATGCCACTGACATGTGCCTGGGTCCAAAATGTCTAGACCTGATATGCCATCCTTTTACAGACGTCCATTCAACTGTTCCACAATTCAACTGGCTTCCGAATCTCAAGTGCTTGCTTAGCATTTGCGTCAGAGCTGTTTCTGTGATCAAGTGTTAGAAGAAGCCATTGATTGTGTGCCTGTGTTGGGTTTATTCTGCCACACCGTAACCTTCCCTTTGAATTCTCTGCCCACTACCCAACCTTTTGTGCATTTTAAAACACAGATGTGCAGATAGTCAGCATGAAAGCTTGTTTAACTGTGTCTAAGTGCTAATTTTAAGGCTGTGTGTCCACCAAAGCAATTATTGCCAGCTGAAAGAAAAATCTAAAATCTAAAACACGCCACCAAAAGCACACAGATGAATAGACGCCGTCACTCGGCTGGTGTTTCCATCATAGCATACATACGCAGCATTCACATTGAAAACATACGCTGCTCTCAAGAAAAAAAAAAAACACCTTGGTGGGCACAGCCTCTAATTTGTGAGCTCATAAATGTCTATGCAACACGTTGTGAGCTGTATTAAATACTGAAAATGGAGACACTTTTCACAAGGGGCGCCGTAGCTAAGGGTTGGCCATAGCTGAATGGTTAGAGAGCCTGCCTGGGAAGCTGAAGGTCCCAGGTTCTCTTCTAGGCCCCAGAAATGTGTTGAAGTGTCCCTGAGCAAGACACTTAACCCTTAACTAATCCCTGAGCGGAGTGCCATACAAATGGGCTGCTCCCTGCTACTTGTAGTTACAGGATGGGTAAATGCAGAGGACAAATTTCACGTATGTGCAAATATACCGTGACAAAAAACACCCCAAGGAGATGGGACCGAATTATAAAAAAAAAAAATCAGAAGAAGCATTTACTCTCCATTCAAGTGAACAAGGTTTTGGCCTTTACAATATCTTGTGAACAAGAGGGTAATGCTAAAGGTGAATACATGTCTTTTGTTGTACGTTAAGAGTATTCTTTGTCTACGCTGGACTATGAAAGGCAAAAGTCAGCACTGTTTTAAACACTACAGAACATGAGCACCACAAGAAATTGCCTAATGATGTCCAGCGATGAGCCAAACGAAGCCTGGCAGTATGTGTAATAATCTTTCTAGTTGGCCCTTTTATGAAGGAGAAACTTACTGTATATTTGCATATTCTCTGCACATCATGACAGGCATGTTTGGGTAAGGTCAAGATATACATAATAGTAAAAAAAGAAAAGAAAAAGAACATGCTAAAATCAGTTTTACAGCTTGAGGGATTCATGTCAAAGTGAAACAGACAAGCATAACATGTGTAAAGCAGGTTTGTGTGATTTTGGATACATCTGTCTGGGTGCACCTCCGCCGAAAATAACAATGAATGAGTGTGCGACTCTCTATATGCGAGTAGACCTGATCCAAGCAGGCAGGAGGCGGAGAGCACAAATTGTGGTCCTCGTTGACTCTAAACGTGCAGTTTCCTGCTGATTTGCAAACGAAACACCCCTACTGCACCTCTTAGACCAGCCAGCGCACAGCTATTCCTCAAAATACCAAACACAAAAACATGCATAATATGACCATACACTCCTAACGCAAATCATTGCTGAATTAAAACAGGAGAAGCAGATTAACAACTTTTTGTCAGACTGGCATTGCAGCCTAGGGTGCCTAGACCATCACGCTATGGCCCAGGCCATTAACTTTTTTTTTTTAAGCATAAAAATCCAGGACAAAGGACAAAGACTGGGGTCTACGTGAGGCTCTCATCTTCATTACAGAGTAGAGTGACACACATGACAGCTGTGAATGAGGAGATAGTACAGCAACCTCCAATTGTCATTCAAGATGGAGTTTTTGATGCAAGGAAGGAAGGAAGGAAAATGGATGGATATGGGGGTGGGGGGAGGTATGCTACATATTGGCATCGATCCACAGGAGGGCCCATCAAAGACAGAATGACATTTATGGTGCCTTCAACTGAGTTCGCCCGTCCCTCGACAGCAGATGTTGAAAGCAATGACATTCTCCTTTGCATTGGGGGAAGAAGACCCGCTGGTGCTCTTGAATACTGCTGCATCTGACATGTTTTCAGGATAGATTGCGAAGTCCAAAAGGTCTGAAGAGTCGTGTTAGCTGAACAGGGTCTTATATTAATGTCACATGCTATCCAACATGGAATTCAATTAAAAGGAAAGCCTATCAGGTTGAAACCCCTTTACTGGCCCTCGGGGGAGTTTGCCTTGCCCATATAATCAACACATGTCCTTTATCATGAAAATGACAAGTAACAGCTAGTAACAGATACAAACACAGTACAAGGCCTACAAGAGGGAATTCAGTTTTCTTCCCAGGATAAACGCATGCATGCACGCACGCACACACACACACACACGTACGCACATACACACACACACACACACACACACACACACACACACACACACACACACACACACACACACACACACACACACACACACACACACACACACACACACACACACACACACACACACACACACACACACACAGCTTGTGTTTTATAACTGGTAATCATGATTTCAAGGAGGGAATAAAAGGTATTGTGCGTCACTGTTTGACCTTACATTTCAAGTATGACTCTCCGTCAAGGACACATTTACACAGTGTATAAATGGACACACAATTATTTAAAGGTGAAAAGCCACTCTAGGTCTCTCTTGTATTTTTAAAAAACACAACACCCATACAGACATAGCCTACGGAGTGACGTTAAACCTATTCAATTAATTACATTAATGTGTGTGTGTGTGTGTGTGTGTGTGTGTGTGTGTGTGTGTGTGTGTGTGTGTGTGTGTGTGTGTGTGTGTGTGTGTGTGTGTGTGTGTGTGTGTGTGTGTGTGTGTGTGTGTGTGTGTGTGAGAGAGAGAGTGTGCCCGTGCGTGCGTATACCATCTTGACTCAGGCAAAATCTACACTGAAAGCTGGATCAAGTTTGTAAACCTGCCTTTTTCTCAACATGGACTTCAGCAGTTACAATCCTCTGTTCAAAATGTTTATTTTTGGATGATTTGGGATTTGTTTCCCCTTCTGACTGGCAGCATGAGACCTAATGGATTCCATTTCAACATCTTGAAATTGCAAAAGCTGAAAATCCTGGTTCAATTCTCAGAGGACTTATAGGTTTCCAAAACAGGTCAACTAATTAGAGGTGCAGCTTTCCTCAAAACAAACAGCCAATACCACCTTGGCAGCAACACAAGACATATTCTTTTGCTGTTTTTCCTCTCTTGCAGAATATCAAAGAAATGTTGAGCTGTTGAGCATCAATATTTTATTTGACTCTGTTGTTGCACTGTGCAGTCGGCCTGTGACAAACAGTATGTGTGCTGTTGGCAAACCTGTATGGATGGATTTTGTGTTATTCATAAAGACTCTCATGCAGCTTACAACAGGTATCCCCCCAACCCCCAGACTGACAGGGTAAACATCTTAATTAACCTAGTACACAGTTGGGGCAGAGAAATAATACATCCAGGTGCACCAAGCCTGTTGAAGAAATACTGTATTACCACTATGCCTTTGGTTTTGCCAAAGGCCTATCAAGAACTCGCTTAGAATGTTCGGGTTAATTATACTGTCTGCAGATGAGCTTAAACATAAAATAAGCTTAATCAAGAATCAAAACAATTCAAAAACTCAAACCTGTGCTCAGGCAGAAAGTGCCATTCCTCCTCAGGTCTATTTTACATTGTCTCGCTCTCATTAAACAATAATTCTTTGCTTCTAGTCTCATTGGGTGTAATCAGTTTGATCCCGTCATAAAAATTGATGAAGTTGTGAAGGTTGATGGTCGCCCGTGGCACGCCACATTCTGGGGTCGAGAAAGGCACATCAAGTATGTTAGCAGCAAGCACACTTAGCACGCTTAGCAGTCCTGGACGGAAAATCAGAAGGCTAAGTAGGACATTAATGGGTCAACAGGGGTAGCCCGCAGGCACCCGAACCTCTGCCAGATCGCAATTCTTCACCTTGATGCACAAATGCCATTGCATGCTGTGCTAAACTGCAAAAAACGGAAATTGACTGATGAGTCTCTGGTTAAGATCCACGGGAGACCAGAGATTTAACAGACCTCCATTTTGTCCCACACTGACTCTTCAGGGGACATTCAAAGCAGGACAACACCTCATGCATATGAAATGGCTCCCTGCATTTCCACTTTGCAATTCCTCAAACTCTTCCTCAAACTAATTATCAGAGGATAATGTGGCAAAGGTGCCGGCACCCAGATGTGCTGCTTGCCAAGTTTTCAAGGAGCAAAAAAAAAAGAAATATGGATATGATAGCAAACTGGAAAACGGCAGAGAGCAGCGGATTAGATTTTGTAGTTTGGAAAGAGTCTGAAATCCATAGAGGCCGTGCTAAACATAGTTGTGATGATTGATAGAAGTGAGTTACACAGTGTACAGTACATGATTTCCCCCGACACATACATTTGTTTGGGCTTACTTGAAAAAAACGGCAAAGCCTCACTGTAAACAATGTGTTCTATCTTGAGAGATGATGAGCTTAGCGTTAGGTTATATACACTGTCTGCTCTCTTTTCCTCTGATAGCCCCCCTGACCCTTCTCTGTCTAATACAGCTGTGAACTAGCTCTGATAGAGAGATGCACTGATTTACTCCAGAATGAGTGGTGTGGGGTGTTGTAGTTTTGCTAACAGGTAGGATGAAAAACATCTCTGGACACCATTTCTCTTTGCAGCCATCCACGTGATAGACAGACAGACAGACAGACAGACAGACTGTTAAGTTCATCATTAAATGCCAGCATTCGCATTTGGTGCACGTTGTTCACATGACGGCAACATTTTATATACCAGTAAATTGCAATCTCTGGCACCGTTGGCCCGTTCGCTGCGAAACTGTGCACACACACTCCCTGGATGCCAATTCAGAACCTCTGCCTCAAAATTTTCACATGGGCCTGTTATAGCGCCACCTGGAGGCCGATTTGTTCTTGTTTTTACATTACTCCTACAGATTTTATCCAAACGTCATGCAAATTTCACAAACACATTCCCACTAGGCCAAGGAAGAAATGCCACCCTTTTTCACATTGGCCTGTTATAGCGCCACCAGCAGGTCTAATTTAGCAAAACACATTTTTGGAACAAAATGCCTCAAATCATCAATGCAGTGTCCGATTGCCGTGAACGACCTAAGAATAAATGGCACCCTTTTCACATTGGCCTATTATAGCGCCACCAGGAGGCCACAATAACATACCTGACCTGTGACAGTGCTCCGAGGAGCACTTTTTCTAGTTACAAATTAAGTGTGGGGCTGGCCTAGCGGTCCAGGTGCATGCCATATACGCTGGTAATCCAGCATGACAGCGTGTCGCGGGTTCCACTCCCGTTCCCGACGACCTTTGCTGTATGTATCCCCCCCCTCTCTCTCCCCATTTCCTGTCAGCCTACTACCCTGTCCAAATAAAGGCATAAAAGCCCGCAAAAATATCTTTAAAAAAAAATCAAGTGTGTTTGCTTACGCGTTAAACTCGACTGAATTGCAACATATTCCTTTGCCGTTGTCATGTGACAGAGAGGGACTGCATGTATCCCGCCGCTGGCCATTGTTTGCGTGACTGCCGTGAAGCGTCAACATCATGTCAAAGATCATAGATCAAAGTCATGTGACAACTGGATAACGCAGCTGATGTATTTTTTTCATTAAAATTATTTTAAACATTAAACATTTTTACACAATGAAGCGGCTCTTCTTGGCTTCAAATATTTTTTTATTTACAATCAATTGTAACCAATATTTAGGGGGCTCTCCGGCACTGTTGGTCCCCCCTGCAACGCATCGCCTGCTTCTTCTCCCCTACGCCAGTGGTTCTCAAACCTTTTCACGTCAAGGACCCCCAAAATGATATGTATTTGGCCGCGGACCCCCATCTCAAATATTTTGTTCCAGGGACCCCCAGAAGCAAACATTTGAGCAACAAATGTTCGCTTAAAAATATATATATATTCAAAGGTTTGCACACATTTTCTCGATTTTTCAAAAATAGCAGATCTACAAGCTCATAGCGCGGCACTCGGTGGCGCGCTATGAGCTTGTATATCTGCTATTTTTGAATAGCCAAAGTATAAAAGGTCATAATTATTGTGACGCTATATTAACACATTTTGCTGGGTACCCCCTGGAACCCCCTCAAGTACCCCTGGGGGTCCCCGGACCCCACTTTGAGAACCAATGCTTTAGTCTGGTCTGTCTGATCGGTCAGTCACCGGTCCCAAACAAGCAATACCTTAGGCACAAAGCACTGGCTGGATTGTCATGTAATTTGCTGTGCATCTTTTGCTTTTTGCTTTTTTGTAACTTTGTAACCCCTTTCTATCCCCAATGTAGTCATTACGCCAATTCATTCCTCCCGCACACATTTTAGTGTTGTCACTGCTGTTGTATCCTACTGACTCACCTGCTAGTGAGGAGCCCCCACCGGTTGGACATAGAGCCTACTCCTCCCACCCAACACTCCCTGCTGACAAGTGCCGCCCCCAGCCCGTAGGAATACTTGCAGAGACAAATAGCACTGGCTTTTCCCTCCCCCGGACACGGGGTACAAAGCCGGGTGCACCACAGTGGATTCGAACCATGGCATTTTACTGATGCAACCTTAGTGTGCATTTTCCTTCTCCCCAGAGGATGAACCCGTACGACTTTTGGTGAGCTTTCCTCTAGCTCCACCCGCAGGCCAAAATTTAAACTGGCACACAAAATATCTTTAATATAATAGCAGGATGAACGCTACTAGACACACACACACACACACACACACACACACACACACACACACACACACACACACACACACACACACACACACACACACACACACACACACACACACACACACACACACACACACACACACACACACACACACACACACACACACACACAGAATGCTATAGTTAGCTGGTGATAAATATGGGTTTCACTTCTCCAAAGGCTATTTTGGCTTCTCTGCTATTTGATGATGAAGTCATTTTTCAAAAGGACCTGGTTACAAGGACATGTCTATTTAGAAAGGACCAGGGGCATCCATGGTATAGCCTAAACAAATAGGCTGCCTCTGTGTACGAATATGGAGTCAGAATCAAAATAATTGTCCATTAGACAAATTAAGGGTCAATTATTACTGCAGCTGTCACACTATGTTTTACTTTAAAAATGTGTTACTCTTCCTAACAGGACAGCTGTCACGATACATCTTAAAATAATTCCCAAGACAACAGTAAGTGCCTTCCCTCGTGCAAAATATTCAGCCGGTTAATTCAAAGTGATTCGTACATTTATCATGGGGGTCATTTCCGCTGCCCATTATCTTACTCTGAGTGGGGCTGAGGATGACTGCCAAGTCAGTGTGGCAATTCTTAAACAATGCCATCAGTTATCCACACCTGTGCCACACACATGAGCCACATTCATGAAACATTGCCAACAACAAATGCATTTCATGAATCAACACAAACGATTAAACCGAAGGGGCAAGAAATAGCCATAAAGAAAAATTAAAATTAAAAAAAAGAAGACAAGTCAAAGGCAGCGTCGTGAGAATCATTTCATCATGATGAAATGTAAATCATATAGTGTGTGTCAGGTGGTAGGCGAGGCCCCGTGTGGCGCCCGTGTGAAAGTGGTAATCACTGAGCGTGGGTGAAAGGAGGGCCATTAGCAGGGGACTGCATGTGCCTGGCTAGTGTCAGCCAGAGAAGGTTACGATGAACACGTAAAGTCAGGGGGCGGAATGTCTCAGAAATGGCATCCGTATTTTTTTCCCCCAGCTATTTCAGCCGGTGTGTGCAGGTGTTGTTTTATAAAATTAGCAATGGTGAAGATACCACTGTGGAAACAAGCAGACATGTCACATGCTCCGCCACCCCTTTGCACTTCGAGCCATCATTTCTTATTCTCTCCTCCAGCCCCTGTCCTCCACTCTAATTTAATATGCTCTCTGGCCCCTCTCCCTCTCTCTCTCTCTCTCTCTCTCTCTCTCTCTCTCTCTCTCTCTCTCTCTCTCTCTCTCTCTCTCTCTCCCTCCTTCCCTCTCTCTCTCTCTCTCTCTCTCTCTCTCTCTCTCTCTCTCTCTCTCTCTCTCTCTCTCTCTCTCTCTCTCTCTCTCTCTCTCTCTCTCTCTCTCTCTCTCTCTCGCGCGCTCTCGCTCTCTCCCCCTCTCTCCCCCTCTCTGCCCTTGATTCTGGTTTAACATCTCCCTACTTACTCCTCATTTCATATCCTCTTCACCTCTACATTCTAATTGTTTTTTATCCAGTATAGCTGACTGTGTATGATTCTCTGTTTAGTTCAGGGAACTTAGATTATTGTTTTCTATATATATATAAAAATAATAATAATAATAATAATAATCATATTCATATGTCAGTTGAGTCGCGTGCACAGAGAGCACGATGACACCAGGCAGTATCACACGACAAGCTCTTACGTTTAATACACACATAGGGAAATAGATATGCAGTATTGGACAGTGGACACATGACGTGACCAGAATATATGTAAACAAGGACAAGAACAGAATGGAAATAGAACATGCATCTCGTATGATTGTGCACAGACGTCAGTCTCTGATAAAATAGTTGATGGTCATCAATTATGCTTACACCTGTGTACTGGGTCAAGCAGATAAAGGTCATAAATCATGACAGGTAGTATCTTGCAAAGATGAAGTTCAAAGTCAACAGTATCGTGTACAGGCTGAAAGCGGCCAATCAGAGGCAGGTGGGGCGTTTCTAAGGGCCGGTCTTGGCAGAGCACCATCGTAGATTGTATATACGCCAGCAGGACAGCGGAGGTAAACAAGAGCCTGGCCAATCATCACGACGGGACTTCAGAGAGATGGAGAGGGAGGGAGGAGTTGCCCGCCACTCATCATTCAAGGGTCAGTGAGCAGGTCTGGTCACCTGATCCATGTTAAGGTGTGTGTGTGTGTGTGTGTGTGTGTGTGTGTGTGTGTGTGTGTGTGTGTGTGTGTGTGTGTGTGTGTGTGTGTGTGTGTGTGTGTGTGTGTGTGTGTGTGTGTGTGTGTGTGTGTGTGTGTGTGTGTGTGTGTGTGCGTGTGTGTGTGTGGTTCCCCTTTGGGCAGCACTGTGGGGTAGAGGATGTCTCACATTAAGTGCAGGCCAGTGAGCAGTAGCTGGAGAAGTGGGCCATGGAAGTGTGTGTGTGTGTGTGTGTCTCTCTCTCTCTGTGGGAAGGTGCACAAGTTCAAAGATTGCCGGAGGATGATCAACATCCCTTTTAGGCCTGAGGGGAAAAAACATGCAATGAATTTATGTCACATCTTGTTAAAGAACTCGCAGACACCAGACATACACACACACACACACACACACACACACACACACACACACACACACACGCGCGCGCGCTAAATAACTCACTGCATATTGATTCATGGTTGGCTAAATTAAATGTGTGACATTTTGACAACTACACTACGTTACAACTGGTGACTGTGTATCTGTGAGTGCTCCATGTGCCCATGACGAACCAGGCTTGAGTGCACGTGTGCCAAACATGACAGAGGAGCGTGCGTAGGCGGCGTTTATATTTCACCAGATGCTGCATTCACTTTGACAGACCCAGCAGCTAATCACCTTCACACCCCACCCCCGTCTCTCCACTGCTGCCTTGTGAACCCAGTAGTTGCCATGCCAACAAACAGCCTCGTTTATCTCCTCACATTTACATTATTGTGTTTCTCTCTCTCTCTCTCTCTCTCTCTCTCTCTCTCTCTCTCTCTCTCTCTCTCTCTCTCTCTCAATGTGGGTGCATGATTGTGTGTGTGTGTGTGTGTGTGTGTGTGTGTGTGTGTGTGTGTGTGTGTGTGTGTGTGTGTGTGTGTGTGTGTGTGTGTGCATGTGCATGTGCGCGCGCCATGCATTGTATACATGCAAAGAAATTGAAGAAACCTTAATGGTATTCACATTGTTAAAGGACACATGCGCATTCTGTGTTTCATGACTTTCATGACAAGCTCTGGTTACTTTATTCCAAACTTTATAGGCATAACTTAAATAATTGTGCTGAGCAGAATTCGGTTATAATTATTATTCATTTATGGACCCGATCCGAAGTAATCCAGCCTAATCTCTGCTAAAACCGTGTCAGCAGTCTTGTGCATGTGGCATCTGAAGCCACAATCAAAATCACTGTGTGTGCGTGCGTGCGTGCGTGCGCGTGTGTGTGTGTGCGCGCGCGCGAGCGTGCATTCCTGTCCACACATGATTCTTATGGATGATATTGGTGCACATGTTCAAAGGAGGGGTGGAGTCTGACAAATCCTTAGTTTTCTTACTATACAGCTGACAGCAAGTTTGTCTGCACAGTTTAAGGTCATATGAGTGCACAGGTGCCAGCACAGACACTGATGGATTCCAGTGTACATGTGTCCTGTGCCCGCATCCAAAGCAAGGTTATAAATTATAACTGTCCACAGTCCAGGTGCAGCCACACATAGACAGAATAAGAGAGTGTCCTTATTAATACATCTCCACCCAACCAACCAAGCAAGCAGCAAGGTAGACTGGATACTCAGGGGACATGTAATCGCTGGCGATGCCACGGGCGAACGTTGCTGCATTATGATACGTTCTAGCGATCACAGGCTTAGGCACCTGATATAGTAGTAGCTTTGTAAAGAGCTGTTACAGTATATAATATCTATATGGGATGAATAATAAGTAGATAGGAATCTACACCATGGATGGATATCAAGGTTAGATGTCTTCATGCAGAATGACAATGACCCCCCCCCCCCTAAATTAGCAGGGGTATGTGTGGCTGACTAGGGACCAAATGTTAACTATTCTTATTGGTTTAAGGTGGACTACTGTCGTGATATCCAAGGAGTACGGGTATGTTTGGCAGTGGACAATTAAACGCATTCACAGGCATTGAACCAATAATCATGAATGTGTCATATACTGTATAGTACTGTAGTTAAGAAGCACTTCAAGGGTTTAATGAGTTACGAAATGGAGTCAACAACCATCTTATAACAGTATTGTGCCTAATGGTGAAGTTGTAGCACATTATTCTGTCACAGCTAGGGTGCCCGATGCCACAAACTTGACAGTAGCCAAACTTTTTCATAAGGGTCAGGATTAGCCTCTTGCTCCTTTATTTTTACAGGTGAAAATGGAGTGAAAACTGGAACGATACAAACATACAAACAAATCACTGATATTGCTCATAAATGGTGTACATTGCCTATTTAACATACATTTCCAGACATAACATACAACATAATACACAAGAAAGAAAAATCACATCAGGAGACAAAAAAACTAAATTAGTGTATTAACTGCACCTGCTTTAGGTTATGTAAGGAGTGCTACAAATACATCTTCCAATAGGGGTCACCGTTTTACATAAATCTGCTCTGAGGGCAGAACACACATAATGTTATAAAGTCTTAGAAAGGGCTTTACATTTTCATTGTAACCTCCTTTGGTAGTATATAACGAAAAGTTAAAACTCATTTATAAAGAAGCCTTTACGTGCATGTTGTACTGTAGGCGACAACAACCAGCACCAACGATAAGAAAAGTAACAAATATGCAATTCAAAGATAATTTATTATGTATAACTCTTTATGATTTGCAGGGCATTTCCGGAATTTAATTTAGTTTTATTTAGTTTCATAATGGGACATTTAGGAAGAAGGGTGATAGAACCCACTCACTCACATGTTCCAACATATTTTATTGACAGACCCTGCATTGTTGCTATTCCTCAATGAAGCTCTTAGGTTGCTCTTCCTGAGTCCCCAAAAACTGACAAAGTGTCCGACTGACACGTTGCTTCATGGGAATGTGCGGCTCCATGCGATCGACTCTGTCCGTCAACTCTCACACAGGTAGAATGAATCAACTTTGCGATGTTCAACATTAAGGTGAGATGTCATCTCCTGAGTAACAGGAATTGGCAGTGGCGCTTTAGCAGGCCCTTGCCCCAACATTATTGTCTCTGCTTTGTCTTCGGCATTGTTGTTCCTCACTTTGAGTCAAGTTAAAGCTGTGTAGCCTCGGGGGGCACGGTGGTGCTGTCGGTAGCGCTGTTGCCTCACAGCTAGAAGGTCCTGGGTTCGATTTCTGCCTGGGACGCTGTGGGCGTTGGGGCCATCCTATCCTCCGCGTCATCAGCGCCCATACCCTAGGTGGGGTTGGCGAAAAGGCCTCTCTGTGTGGAGTCTGCATGTTCTCCCTGTGTCTCCTAGTGTAGGGGGGTAGGTAGCCTCACAAAAATATGTAGTAATCCTGGTCGCTATACCGCCTCCCCCATGACAGCCAGGGCGCCTGATGGATGGGAAAGGAACTGGTTGGAATAACGTGTTCCTTCCACGCGCTACGTCCTACCGGAGAGAAGGTCAGTTGGCTCTCATGCATTGAAGGAGGCATGAGCTCGGCTCTGGGCTCCCTAGGCTGGCGGGGGGAGTGTAGTGCCCAGGATCACTTAGAAAATTGGCACTGGGTGAAAAAGGGTTGCAAAATCGTGGGATATTTTTTTTTATAAAAAACAAATAAATAAATATAAAAGCTGTGTAGCCTTGTCAGTAAACAAAGGTTTACCTTGAGTACCCAATGCACCTCCTCCCCCTCATAATAAGAGCATGCCACTGATAGCTGGAGGCACCTGTAACTAAAACAAAGACAGGCTCAAATGAGCACAGAGTGGGAGGGAAACAGACTAATTTTCAATCCATATGTGCAGGAGTGTAGAAACACAATTTCATGCAAATGCCTTTGAGGTGGAAATGGGAGAGAAAAACTCCCCACAGGGAATTAGGCAGGTGGCAAAAAAAAAGATCTTGTTGAAAACATTGGCTCTATAGAAGCTCCCTGGTTGAGTCCAATTTAGCTCTTCTGCCAGGTTTAATGGGTTTGCATAAAAGAAAGAAAGAAAGAAAGAAAGAAAGAAAAAGGCGTAAGCAGTTTGGTTGCAGGCTAGCACAGGCAATCTCCCATGTTACTCTGGCTTACAGAGGATGATCTTACTTTTTATTTCCAGACACAGAGAGACAATTTCAACAAAGTTATTGACATTGTCAACCAGTAGGTGTCCTACCCGACACCGACACCGACACCGTACCAGTGGCACTGTTCTCAATGGAGGAGTAGGGACACCACCTCCAATCACTGCAGATGTACTACATTGTACTACTGTAGTTACAGTATATTGTATTAACATACTCTATCATACAAATTGGCTAAATCATATATTATAAATTAAAAGTAGTCCTAGAGAGTGTAGCTTTCAACCTCATCTTTGGACACATACCTCAGATCAAAATGAGGTGTTTGTTGTGTGAGAGGTGTGAGAGTATGTTTTGCACCCTGTCCGTCCATCCGCCCATCCGTCCGTCTGTCCATCTGTGTATGTGTGTGTGTGTGTCATTCTGTCTGTGTACAGCTAATCTCCGGCACCGTTGGCTTGATCGCAGCGAAACATATTTCTTTACAGTACTCCTACAGATTCTGTCCAAACATCACGCAAATCGGTACACAGTATCTAATCGTCATAAAACGAAACGGGTCATTCAGATGTTTCATATTTCATCCTGATTGGCTAAGATTGGCTTCCAAAGTTTGCAGAAGTGCTCCGTTTTGAACAAAATGCCTCAAATCATGAACACAGCGTGCGATTTCCGTGAAATTTTGCACGCACATTCCCACTGGACCGAGGAAGAAATGCCACAATTGTTTCAAATCAGCCTCATGGTGGCGCTATAAAAGGCTGATTCAAGTTTTTTACCTATAACTGCCCCGATCTGTGTAAAACTTTGTATATGCACTAGAGGCCAAGGAAAAACCTTTTCCCTGCATTTTTCACATCTGCCTTTTATAGCGCCACCAGGAGGCCGACTTATCTAAAACAATTGTTTTTATATTACTCCTTCAGATTTTATCGAAATTTTCCGCAAATCGGTACACATGATCTCTATAGTAATGTGATCAAGACGGATCTGTTGTTAGATTAGATTTTTCATGTTCCATCCTGATTGACATCTAAAGTTTGCAGGAGTGGCTTGTTTTGAACAAAATACTGAATGCCTAATTTTCAAATTCCAAACATTACTGGCCCACAATAACCTACCTGACCTGGCGGAGACCTGTGCTCCGAGGAGCACCTTTTGTAGTTGACTATGTAATTCAAAGCTTCAGGTTTCTACGTGAAAACAGACAAGCTTCAGCAGAATATGGAAGCGATGTATCTTCATAGTCAGTAATTGATATCGATGGATGACACTCCTGAGCAACAGGCCACTAGTCGGTTTCTATAAAAACTCATTATTTTTCATTTTCTTCATGTATGATTCACGCAGCATGTTCAAAGCTCATCAGAAGCCATTAGATCCACAATGATACTAATGCAGGTAAAATCATTAATCATAAATGATTTTTATGCGTTTACATATTGTGCCATAATGTCAGCGAGCTGTCCTTTGGTGTATTGCATTAGAGATGTGTTGAGGCACGCGGCTGTGAGTGGGGTGAAATAAGGCCACTAAAGATGATGGCGTGTATAGGGGCCAGTGTATACGCCCCCCCCCCCCCTGGTGCCAATAACCATGAAGCATCAACCTCATTTAACGGCTCATTTACCGGCATGTTACAAGGCAGCAGAAACCAGAACGTACACCAGCCCAGCTAATCCAGTGTGGCAAACACGACCACTGGTCTTGTTCACATTCCCTGCATGAGCACTGTATATTTGCAGCATTTGTCAAAGTATAACTCCAAACGACAAACACAATATACAGGTATAGAAAGACAATCTCAGTACCACCTGAATATGAGAAATTGATTCCAAATGAGGCCATGCACACACACACACACACACACACACACACACACACACACACACACACACACACACACACACACACACACACACACACACACACACACACACACACACACACACACACACACACGTGTCACATGACAGCTGACAGTGACATAAATAAGAGGCTCTCATATTTTGCTGTGCGCAGTGAAGGCACATTGTTGACTGCTTATGATTAATGGCTAAAGGTATTAAACTTTGTGTGTGCTGTTGGGGTCCGGCTAACAAAAAATAATAAAATAAAAGATAAGTGCTTGACCTTAGCTTGGTGTTTCCAAAAGCTAAGCAAAGTGAGCAGTGACAGGGAACAATACCGAGTCACTCATAATGTATTTATCACGGCACCAACAGTGAGGGTTTGGTAACCCATTACAAAGACAGACAGACAGACAGACAGACAGACAGACAGACAGACAGACAGACAACAGACAGACAGACAGGCAGGCAGGCAGGCAGGCAGACAGACAGACAGACAGACAGACAGACAGACAGACAGACAGACAGACAGACAGACAGACAGACAGACAGACAGACAGACAGACTGCTGACTGTGAGGTTCAATTCATAAAGGTCTCACAGGTAATTTTATTACCTGTGTAGGCCCTATAAAGAGAAGAATGCATTCGCCATCTGTTTTGAATAAGGGGTGTCATGTTTTGCAATTAATTAAGCTTATCTAGACTATTTCTGTTATTAAGGTTTTGTGATTTCTCTCAGACTGTGCAGGGCAGAGGCGTCTAATCTCTGAGTTAGGGTAACCGCATACCCTCGGCTGACTGACTGACTGACTGACTGACTGACTGACTGACTCAGACAGACAGACAGACAGACAGACAGACAGACAGACAGACAGACAGACAGACAGACAGACAGACAGACAGACAGACAGACAGACAGACAGACAGAGAATAAGGTATGTCAGCAGAGGTACATTATTCTGAGAGAGTAATCAATGCAATGCAAGTTTTTGTGATTTAAATTCTGAGAGCTTATTCGTCTTGCTTATCAGCATACTTCTCCTGAGCTGCTGTCCTATATAGTCAATTATTTAAATCAGCTGGGCCTTGGTAAACAGACAGTGAAGACCCAGGCCCCCTTTTTGATTTATCCTGCTATCAGAGCCCTCCGTGGGTCATTTGTCACTTAAATGGCTTTGTGAATCCATACCCTAAAGTTCATTAGAGTGATTAAAGATTTATTTAGTCATAGATGTATAGATCTTTCATGTGAGCCCTATTAAATGTCCTTTTATTGCCCTGTCAAGGGGAATGTGAAATGCAAACAGCATGTTACCCATATGTTTCCCTCTTAAACTGACTTAATGGTGCTTTTCTACAGCATGGTACCAAGTCACCTTGACTCTACTCACTCTACAGTACTTTGTTTCCCACTGCATGACACCGGCTCAACTCGACTCAAATCTTTTCCATTGCATGTTGACAGTACCGCCGGGGCGCCTGATGGAGGGGAAAGGAACTGGTTGGAATAACGTGTTCCTTCCATGCATTACGTCTAACCAGGGAACCTCCTCCCCGTCAGGTGATAAGAAGCGGCTTGCTAGCTCTCATGCATTGAAGGAGGCATGAGCTCGGCTCTAGGCTCTCCCTAGGCTGGCAGAGGGAGTGTAGCGCCCAGGATCACATTTGGCAATTGGCACTGGGTGAAAAAATGGGTTACAAAAATCGTGGGATATATATATATATATATATATATATATTTTTGCCAGTACCTCAATGTAACAGGCAACACTCTCAGGCATAGTGACAGAACACTGTCAAAAAAAACCCAAACAGAAGTCTCGCTAGACGAGATTGAAATCTCGAGATTTCAATCTCGTCTAGCGAGATTTTTTTTTTTTTGTTGCATAGTGTTCTCTCATTATGAAAAGGTAAGAAAAACTTAGTCCAAAATTCTCCTTTAAAGCTGATGGCCGTTGCACCTCTAAATCACCACGTATTGGAAAAATATTGTTGTAGCAACATGGAATGGAACACTTTTATCACCCAGACAGATCAGTAGGCTACAAATGTATATTTTGATGCACCCTAACACACACACACACACACACCCACACACACACACACACACACACACACACACACACACACACACACACACACACACACACACACACACACACACACACACACGTATACGTCTCGATTCGATGTTGTGATTAACCATAATGAAACCCCTAAGCTTTGTTCCCAACATGTCACATGTCCATCTTCTCTCTCCTCCGGTTTGCCTCCTTTCTTTTTAATGGTCGTCTCATACCTGAGCCCCCAGCTACCTCTCCCTTGTCTCAGCTAAGATAGCATGGGGGATAGAAAGGGGGTGTATACTCTAGCAGTGAGTGTCCTAAGCACGGCTGGTAATTAGTGGTCTTGATAATGGGGAGAGGCTGTTGCCAAAGATCTGGCGTAATTGCTCAGATGTATGCCAGAGCGTCGGGCTCGGACAGGGTTGATAATAATGGCCTTTATGTGCGCTGCCAAGGATAAGGGTCCCCCATGATGTGAGCTTTTAACAATCGTCAAAGGGGAAGGGGTGTGTGTGTGTGTGTGTGTGTGTGTGTGTGTGTGTGTGTGTGTGTGTGTGTGTGTGTGTGTGTGTGTGTGTGTGTGTGTGTGTGTGTGTGTGTGTGTGTGGGTGGGTGGGTGGGTGTGTGCGTGTCTGTGTGTGCATGAATTTGTGTGTGGTGGACTGGTAGCAGAAGAAGGGACATGGTTCAGCTTTCCAAAACACTCTTCAGGCAGAATGAGGTACAAAACACAAATTCCACACGTCAATACAAATCATAACTTCATGATATGACTCATCCATGGATCTAACAGAGACATTCATCTGTAATTCATTAATTATGTAATTATCTTGTGCGTTGTGATTCATCAAAAAGTTGATGGCGAGCAAAAACAATGACCCGTTACCAAATCTGTGGAACTCTGTGAGAGTTCAGGACAGGCCAAGGACATGAACTCTTCGCAGCCGAGCCCTTATTAAATCACCAGCAACATCGGCTGTATCCTCTGCTGAAAACCCCCATATGGCTCAAGCAGAATATACTAGTATAGGCCAGACATGCCCAAAGTCTGGCCGTTGGGCCAATCGTGGCACAAGGGCAGATGTTATATGGCCTGTGTTAACCTTCCTATAATGTATTATTTGTGGCCCATCATGTGAAATTCATACATTGAAGTTTCTGAGTGTTTTGAAAATAACCTGGGGGCAGAAACAGTAGGTTCAGTAGAATTCGTAAGGAGGTTCAGTATTATTTGTTAGGATTCCTAACTGCTTGTTCCTTGTGTTGTCTCATTCTCAAGATGTGAAAGAAAGGCTTATTTCATTTTAAGACCTTTTGACATCTGGCTACATGGCCATTTTAACACACAATGTATTCCACAATGTATTGGAATGTAAATATAATAGCAAGCACAGATGAGTGGTTTACATTTGGCTACACTGGCAACAAAATACTATTGATATTTTACTGTAGTTAAATAAAACTGTTGTAATGCGAGGTATTTGTATGTGACTTTGTTAGAAGATGCAGTTGGCCTCAAGGCATTTTCATATTTTCACATTTTTCATATTTTCAAATTTGAGTGGGGCTTTACACCCTTTTAATACAACTTTGTTTAGATTTTTTGTTTCTTCTTTTTTGATGCTTGCCCTCGGGTGGACCCATGAAGACCTCTATTCATGAAGCCTCGCTCACTGGACGCATAGACACACAAGCCCTCAAAAGGGCTGATGGCAGAATCCCTCAACATTCCACAGGGACACGGAGGTGAAAGAGGCACTCTGAAAGTGTTCACATCTGACTTGATAATCTGCACAATGTTGACTAACACTTTCCTAGAGGAGAGAAAGATAAAAGAGAGAAAGAGGGGAAGGTGTGGGGGTGATAACGCTACTAAATAATGCACTTACACTGCAATTTTGATAAGATGTGAAAGACAAAGCAAAACCAGGAATTATTGAGAATGTTTGAGTGGGGTAGCGAGGAGCAGCAGAGCTAGGCGAGTGTTCTCAAAGTGGGGTCCTTGAAGGGGTTCCAGGGGGTTCCCAGAAAGAAAATTATCATAAAAATCAGTTTAACTATTTTAACGCTATACTATACATCTTCTATTTGAAAATAGCCTATCTGAAAGTTCACAACGCATTGCCTAGCGATGCGTTATCAGCTTGTAGATCTGCAATTTTCAAAAAATCTTGAGAAAATGTGGAAAATGTTGAATATTTTGAAAGCATTTTAAATGCAAAAACAAATTGTGTGGGTCCTTGGCACAAAATATTTTCATATGGGGGTCCACGGCCAAATACAGTACATGTAAATTTGGGGTCCTTGACATGAAAAGGTTTGAGCCCTTGGCTTTGAGTTGCAGTGTTCTTGAGCAAGACACAGAACTCCTACAGTAGCTGCTCCTGATGATCAGGTTGGTGTCTTACATGGTTGCCTCCACCATCGGTATGTGAATTGGTGAGTGTAACTCACATTGTAAATCACTTTGGATAAAGGCACTATAGTAATGCAGCCCATTTAACATTACATTGGCAGCCTGACGTGTCTGGAATAACCCTTGACCCTTGATGTACTGTGGGTGACAGGCAAACAAACACTCAGGCAGCTACATTTCATGCATGATATCATAAACATTGTTAAACTCAGTAATACATGTTGCTCATGTAATCTTCACCATTCGAAATGAGCTTCAACAAGACATTTGCAACAACAAATCATGAGTGTGAGGCCATGTGATGTCATCAGACATAACGTCAGCACGGGCCTACAGAAACAATCCAAATTCGGTTCCACTTTCTCAACGAAGCTAGACAAGCTAGTAGACCAAAGCCAGAGACAACTGTGCTGCAGTAAGGCCATCCAACCTGTTACGACACACTTGAGTAGTTCCCAGCTGCTTTCATTCAATGAGAAGGCAGATCTCAGCAGCTTGACTGCCTCCGTTCTTTGACAGCTCCAAGTTGCTTTGGAAACCTCTCTCATGAGTTCACTACCTTGCCAGGGTGCTGAATTGCCATTGCAACTTGCCAGGTTACAATTGTGTCTTTATTTCAGAGAGAGAGAGAGAGAGAGAGAGAGAGAGAGAGAGAGAGAGAGAGAGAGAGAGAGAGAGAGAGAGAGAGAGAGAGAGAGAGAGAGAGAGACAGACAGAGACAGACCGAGCTATGTGACTTTGACAGGATAAGGGTAGGACACTAGATGAATACACTTCATCTTGCAACATGTGTCTCCGTGTGCAGATTTTCTGAAAACTTGCTTTCATCAAAAGCAATGGATTTATTCCATGTTTTGGCAACAGAACATGTGGGGGTTAAACAAATTGCTATAGAAAGGCTGTGTTTCCTGGGAAATAAAGTAAAACTCACGGAAGAGCATTTTTTTAAATGTTTTAGCTGGGGTCTGTATTGATGATCTGACACAACTTGCAATTTAAAATGGCGTTTCAACACTATCAAATAGTTTAAACTGCATGAGGACACCAGCAAAGAAAGAAGAAGAAAAAAATGGTTCTTGATTATTATTTTCTTTATAATATGATTAAGGAAGAATTATAGTGCAATCTAGATTAATTAGAGCAACTATTTGTAATGTGTAAGTCACTGTGAAGCCTTGCATAAAAAAAATCTAAATTGCTTTGTATTTTGTTTAATCAAATAATTCAGCATGAAACGCACTGCAGAGAGAATGCACTGCATGCATTATAAATGACTCCTTAAATGCATCATGGGACTTCGGGACACTGTACTGCAATGCATTGAATCTCTATCTGTATAAAGTCATTTATTTTGATCCACACTGCATTCATAGTATTGTCTCTCTTGTGCACGATATAAATATCAGGGATGAACATTGGCTGATTATTTTTTTGGAACAATTCTAGCCTGTAAAGTTAATGCAGCCTCTTTCCACCCTTGCTGACCATGACTCAGAGCTTTCCTTCAACACGTGATAAACAGGTGGCTCTTAAACTTGTTCATAAGCTGCATACGTTTATTAAAACAACGCAAATAATACATGGCATTTTTAGTGCACTTTTCAAGATACCTAAAGTCACTTTAGATTATCTATATATTTGTCATGTATGAGGAAATAACGGCTAATACACTGTCTTAGCTGTTAAATGAGATACTTATAGAGGCTATAATGAGGTGATGATACATGGACTCATCACTGATTAATGCTGCGTCGTCCGACTTTTAATTACAACACATGGGAATAAGCCTGAGACATTTAAGAGACCTCACGTTGCTCTTAAATGCAATGTGTCTTACCTCCGTATATACATGTACACAGAAATGTATGCATGTTAATGAAGATATTAATGAGCTGTCATGAGATTAGAATTTAAATATTAATGTGCCTGCCGTGGCCCTTCAAAGAAAACATGAAAAACACGTCGGCAGCGTGCTGCAGACCACACGTCTTCTTAGTTGCTCTTAATGCAGGACAGGTTGGAGGGACCATGTCGGGTCAGGATTGGTTTCATTGAAATGTAGTACTTATGGCTCATCGTGTCTCAGCTAATGACTGGAATGCTGTGAGCATTACTGCTGCATTTTTTCCTCACTAAAAGCGTGACTTATGCCCCAAAGATATCTTCTCTCACTTGATTTCATGTTTCACCCGTCAAGCTCAAGGCAGCTTATTTTGCAACAGGCAAATGTTGCGGAGCTACAGTATGACAGCGGTTTGTTTGAGAACCATAAAGATTATAAGGATGCATTTTAAAAGTACGGTGGATGGAATGACAGTGGAAGGAAAGAAACAAAAGGGAATGAAAAAGGCACTATCAAGGTAAACGTCACGATATGACCTACATTAATTTACTTATCCCTAACAAACTCTGTCAGTGGAAGGAGCTTGTTTGAAATGTGGATGATGATGTATAACAGAATGAGAGGCAATTTGTGGTAATAAAATGCATGCCGTTTAGGTGTGTGTAAAGACTTCAATGTTCTTTCTACACTCATAATGTGACTGACAACTTTTTGTGGGAATGGCAACTCTTCTTCTGCCCCCGTAAAATATTCCCAACCTGCAGACTAGTCACCACCTGTTGTTGTCGAGGTAGAGATTGATCATTGAAATACAGAAATATCCAGAGTTGTGGCACACAATCAGGTCATTATAAAAACCTTCCCAAAAAAGATAATGCCTGGTGAGCCATAGCTCTGGAGATTGGCTATTCAGGTGAGGAATCAAGTTGCCTGAAATAGCCTACTCGGACACGACAAATGTCCCACACTGTGTGTCTTCTCATTGGCGTTCTCCCTGCAGTGCGCGGCAGTGCGGCGCTGGCTGTTTGTGCTACGGGCAGCACTTCACGCGCGTCAATTACGCTTCGCCGCACGGGCAGTGTGTTTTCGCTTTAGCCAGCTGGAAACACAAGTTTAAGTGAGACGAAGGCCTAGGCTACACGTGTATGGATCTTTTTGTAAACAGATATTTTTAGTCCTCTGTTTTAAAAAGAATCCCTGTCCACATGACAAAGATAAAAAAAAAATCCCTGTCCACACGTAAACGCAGAAACGCATTGATCAGCTGCAAGTTTCAATTTTATATCAGATTTTATATTTACATTTATTTTATTTATGAGGGGCCAAATACATATATACATTTTTAATCACATTTTAAGTCCAACTATATCAAAAATATCCAGTCATTTTGGGGATATACAAGACATTGAAGGGTAAATTTAGGTCTGATAAAGATATACCTGTATTGTATTTTTACTCTTCTTTTAACAGCTTTAGTTACTAGTTACTTTGTAGATGTGATTATTAATACAAAACATACATTAACCACTTCAACCCTATTTAAACTTTGGCTATTTGAAAATAGCCGATCTACAAGCTCACAACGCCTGTCGATGCGACGCAATGTTGTGAGCTTGTAGATCTGCTATTTTCAAAAGTTTTTTGATACATTTTATGAATATGATACCTTGTGAAACGTGACATTCTGCATGAGTAGCTAGCCTATACTTTCTACTTTAAGTATATTTTGATGCCAATACGTTTGTACTTTTACTCAAGTAAATTTTGATTACCCGGACTAGATATACTTTGTCTTTAGTTTACATTGACTACTGTATGTGAATCAGATCAGTTCATGGCTACAGCCTGGAGGCAAGAGGCAGGTTGGCTGGTGGAGAAGGGTATAGTGACAAATACAGTTAATGTGTCACACAATGACACATTTTACATCACTAGACCGCTGGGCCCATAAATGGGCATATCGGTCGGATCGGTGGTTCTGGAAAACCACCAAACCAACCAAATTCATGCTGGGCACCACACTCTCACAGGTTCTCTGTGACACACACGCCGACTTTGAAGTAGGTCGGTCGGTCAGTCAGTTCATCCCTGATGTCATCAGTATATGCCCATATCTGGGCATACCCATATATGTTCATATCTGAATAACCGAATATCCATAATGAACCACCAATACCATCCCTGCGGTTCCCTGTACCTAAACACGTCTCACTTATCAAGGAGTGATATACCCTCCCCCGCAGCATTTGACCTGGTTAACAGCTTTCGCGTTCAGGATCAAGTATAAGGCTGATGAGTTTTTCTCCAGGGCTAAGTAAGATATAGCACTGGGCTGTCAACACGTATTGAGTGCCAGATTCTTCCATGTGGGCTGTGGAAATATAATTGGCAGTTGTTTTGGTAGGGAGCACAATTTAAATAAAAAATGGGTTCATTCATCAGGTAATGTCATAACACATTTGCCATGGGATACATTTTTTTATATATATACATAGCAGAATTATTTAAGCTACTTGTGTCTACGCATTACAGATATTTGACATGCATGTTTAATTGATTCATCCATTTTGCTGCTGTCATTTCAGTATCTAAAGGACGTCATTCAGTGTCTTTCCACACAATCAAACATTTTGGGGGCTGGGCCCATATATAGACTTTTGCCTTGTCTTACTTCACAGGAGCACCAGTTCAAGTTATGTTTTTTTTATGTTCTCTTGTTTGATCTCCTTATCCACTGGCCCCCCCCCCCCTCTTCTTCCCTTTCTTTTTTCTATGGAAGTAACGATACAATGGGAACTATGCACGAAAACAAATTTCACCCACTTTTTTACTTCTGTAAACCTGTGATGTGACAATAATGCTGATTCTGATTCCTATGTGTGTCTATCTGGATGCCTTTGCTCTGCAGGCTGACCTCAGCACCTCAGATGTTAAATTTCCAAGCTGTCGACATGTCCCACCTCTCAGGCCTTCTGTCCAAACTACCTGTCACTCCTGCCAATGCCACGTAATGCAGCAATGGCTGCCGGAGCACCACCAACTGTAGGACTTGGTGGCACTGGCAGCAGCAAAGTGCAAATCATCAATGTGGAGAGACCCATCTTTAGTGCCCATGTTCCATTTCCTCTACATGAGGGGGAAAATACACCGTCCGGGACTGAGTTGAAGACATCGTGTTCAGCAGTTCAGTGAACAGTTCATCTGGAGGGAGTGAC
This sequence comes from Gymnoscopelus microlampas, assembly GCF_963454915.1. Classification (NCBI taxonomy): domain Eukaryota; kingdom Metazoa; phylum Chordata; class Actinopteri; order Myctophiformes; family Myctophidae; genus Gymnoscopelus; species Gymnoscopelus microlampas. The sequence goes on along the minus strand of NC_139949.1, from coordinate 42,970,991 downwards.
AAAGCAGATGAACATAAGAGGAATCCATCAGAATTTGATGTATGAACATTTAGACAGAGACTCTTCCTGGCTGTATGTCTGGAAGCAAGGACATCTGAGTGAGCCGACAGAAACCCTCTGCTCCACACCTTTTACTGCATTCAATAAAATATCTGCTTTGATTGGGCCGTTTACCCTCAGAGCAGCCGCCAGACTCGGGACTCAACGCCTTACAGACAGGAGGGAGAAAACAAAGCTCTGTTCATTGGCAGATCATTCATTTGAGATGACGCGGGGAGAGTGAGAGAAACAGGAAGCAGAAAATATGAGTCACCGCACATTTTTCAGAATAAATAAAGTGCTGCTGAAATTCAGTAACTCACAGTGGGTGGCTAATCCACACTGTTGAATGGCGCCACATTAAAATGCCAACCTTGATTGATGTGTCAGCTCCTCATATTCCTCACTCGCACTGACAAACAATCCACCATTCCACTGCTTTCGGAAGCCTCCTATCTTGCCCGCAATATGATACAGCCTGGACCTGGGTGGTAATCTATAATTTATAATGTATGTCTTAGGCCGGTGGTGGAAAAAAAGGCAGGCAGGCGCCTGTAAATGTTGTTGAATTAAGGCCTGGGTTGAAGGAAAGAGTCCTCTTTACACCTTACTTTGCATAATGTGCTGATGTGTGTTTTCCCTCAAGATAATCTATCCGGAGGGGGTTGCATGGATATGCCACGGTTGTACTTTCAGTTAAATCCACAAGCGATTTCTCTCTCCACCCGCCATTTCTCTATATCAGTCCTCAGCCCAGAGAGATGAGAGGAAGTCACTGGAGAGGAGGGGAGGGTAGAATCATTTGAACTAGCTGTGCTTGTGCTAAACAAGTCATTATGTGTTGTGGGGTTTAGAGTTAGAAGTGATCACTCGATGTCTACTCTGTGTTTGGGATATTGATTCAACAACTCAGACTGCATTTCTCCCACTCTTCTAATGAGGCCAATCCAAAGATTTAGTTCGGGTTTGAGCTAATTAAGGGGCAGAGAAATTTGAGGTGTGTGTCCTGTCTTCAGATCAAACTAAATGTTCTGAGGTACCACAAACCAACCCTCTTCAGTGCCAAAAAAAGACTAAACCAATTACTGTATATTTCAAACCGACACATTTAGTCCCACATGGTGAACATCAGGTCACAGGGGATAATTACATTGCACAGCTGAGAGGCGAGTATCTATGGCAGATTTCTATTGCCACAGCTTGCACCAGTGATGCGCCATTGCGTACAGTTTACATCAGATACACCCAGGGAACATAATCTCTTAAGTGTCTGACACAGACCCATACAGAATGCAGGTTGCTTACTAAACGTCTGAAGTCTAGACAATGCTAATTGATCGGCACACTACAAAAGGATCACGTGACCCTATTGTGACAGGACCGGCTAGACTAAAAGCCAAGGCAATGGCAACTGGCTTCCATGTTAATTGTCTCCGCCACACGGGAAGGCACATCTTTTATAGCAGTGTCAAGTCACAGCTCTTTAACCCAATCAGGTCTCAGATGTCGAAGATCTGCCAAGATCAAATGACACAGCAGCACTTTGAGCCAAGAACAAGAGCTGCTACCCTGCCTGTGCATCAAAAATGGTAGTGGCTTTTATCTTTAAAGAAACTTGTTGAAGGGAGCATTGTATTAGCAGAAAGTCTACAGATACTCACATTTTGTCCAGCTTTATGTCGTAAAATGACAAAAGTCTCAGACCCTATGCCGAGCCAAATTGTTTCGCGGTCGTCAAACAGTGATAAGACACGACACATGTCTCTATCCTTCGGAGCGAGGGGAACAGCATCTCAGCAGCGGTGGTCAGCCCTGTTGTGCTATGGCCCCACGCATGAGTTCATTTATTGTGTGTAATAATTCAGTCAGTGAAAATGTTAGTGCAGTATCACCCCCCCCCCATGCATTCTTGCATAATTGCATCATTTAAAAAAAAGTTTTCATAAATAACTTGTAGTTGCACAGATAGACACATACATTGTTGAGTTCCTGTAAAGCAAAAGAGTGATCCTTTCTTTCTTTCTTCTTATTTTTGTACATAATGTATTCTAAAGGACTTGTATTAGGAATTCTTTGCAGTGAAATCGTCTTCAGAAAACAGAACTGTTTGGTTAATTGGGATCATTAAATATATTTTTATCATAGAAAAGACCACAATAAACACACTAGTAATTTGATTTAGTTATTAATATGTTTACTCACTTTACCTCACCTCATGTGTTCATTTTCTTTTTTATGTTAAAAGACCATACTGGGGGTCTGACTTGTTCAGCCCATCTGACTATAGTCACGACACGGTTGCTTGACAATATTACTGTTGAAAGCACGGCTTGATTTGAAAAGTTGACTCTAGCCATCAATATCCCCAGGAGAAAAAATCCAGATAAAAATAACACGAAAGACACCCACATGTGTACATACTTTATAAATGGTGCATTTATATAGCGCTTTTATCCAAAGCACTTTACATTGATTGTGCCATTAACCCATTCACACACACATTCATACACCAATGGCAGAGGAAACCATGCAAGGCACCAACCTGCTCATCGGGAGCAATTAGGGGTTCAGCGTCTTGCTCAAGGACACTTCAACACTAACTGTAGGGGAGCGCCGCAGCCTGGGATCGAACTGGGAACCTTGCGGTTTTCCAGTTCACTCTACCCGGCCACTCTACCCCTGAGCCCCTTTATCATAGGGTTGCTATGAGCATAATCTATCGCCAAAGTTTCCTTTCATTTAAGCATCCCTGCAGTGACACAGGATACACCCTACAGTACCTCCTTTACACTTGGCAGACTAAACCTTTCACGAATAGAACAGGAGGAAAAAATTGCTCGGCCAACTTCACATCAACCGCTCACTTCAACCAGACCTAAATGGATGGAGAGATTAAATAAATAAATCATTAAAAGCTGCAGAGGCTAAGCATCAGTCGTGTCTGGCAACCAAGCCAGTTCATTAATTTGGAGAGCAGTTAGCTCTGACACGGTTTTCTCTTTACATCCAACTTGATTTAACAGTAGTTGGAACGCAAGGGACGCACGCACACACACACACACACACACACACACACACACACACACACACACACACACACACACACACACACACGCACACACAGCACGGACTGACAGTGCTTGCTTACACACAAGCCATCTGTTCTTCACTCACCACTTGAGGCAGACTATACACTGTGTCAGCCTCATCCATGCCCATGGTAGTAGAATTGGCAGGTATTTCCATATTTTTCAAATTATAGAGGTTGGTACATTTTGAAACTCAATCACAGTTTGAAAACATCCCATGAAACAGGATTTCTTTGCAAGGACAATGGAAAATCAGGAGCAACATATCTCAAAGTTTAGCACATTTTTGGCCCAGCTAAAGTGCAACTGGATCACTGAGCTGTGTGTAAAGTATTATCGTATCGTATCGTATCGTATCGTATCGTATCGTATCGTATCGTATCGCATCGCATCGTATCGTATCGTATCGGTTCTCCATACTTAGGAAAACGTGTCACTTGTGAAGTATAAAATGTGAACGTGTGCTGCGTCAAATGTCTCTCCATAGGAAATTTTGTCAGTTGTTAAGTGTGAAATGTGACCAGCGCACTGAGTCAAATGTCTCTCCACAGGAAAAGGTGTCACTTGTTAAGTATAAAATGAGACCTGCAAGCCGCATCACATGCTTCTCCATAGGAAAACTTGTCACTTGTTAAGTGTAAAATGTGACCGGCATACTGAGTCAAATGTTTCTCCACAGGAAAACATGTCACTTGTTTAATATTAAATGTCACTGGCGGCTGGCGCACTGCGTCAAATGTCTCTCCATAGGAAAACTTGTCGCTTGCTAAGAATAAAATGAGACCAGCACACTAAGTCAAATGTTTCTCCGTAGGAACACTTGTCACTTGTTAAGTACTGTATAAAATGTGAGCGCCTTGCTACGTCAAACTTCTCTCCATAGGAAAACTTGTCACTTGCAGAGAATAAAATGTGACTAATGCGCTGCATCATACATCTCTCCATAGGACAGTGAGTCACTTGTTAAGTATAAAATGTCACCTGCACCCTGTGTCAAACATATCACCATTAGAAAATGTGACACTTGTTATCAGCAGTTAAACTCAGAGTGGCAAAATGCTCTTTACTATTTAAAGGAAAATATTTTGGGGGTAAAGCAACAACAACAAATTATACACACTAGTCAGTCTCTGTCTTTCCTGATTTGGATGTTAATCACCTTAACAATTCATGTCTTTAGGTGGAAGAAAAAGATAGCGCATGAGCGGGTAGTCAGTTGGAGAGACGGCGAAATATTTAAGCTAGTGCGCTTAAATGGAACAGCTGGTGAATTCTTGTCTTTGAAAACACAGGAGATGTGCTCTGTTGGGTGTAAACCGTGTTGCAGATGACACAGTTGCTTCAGGAAGCACTGAAGCAGCGGGACTGAAGCTGCAACTGTCTTTTATCGAGTTACAAAGACAGAGGGGAGGACAACGCTTCAGAGTTTAGGAATACAAAATAAACTCTGACTGTCCTGAAGTCACGACACTGTTAGCGTTGCATTAGTGTTGCAAACCATGCTTTACAGTAGTACCTTAGTGTCACTTTCTCATTGCATGATGGACGGACTAAGGATGAAAATTTGCATTCTACAGTAACTCATATATTTATGCTGTATTCCTGTATACTGTACAATACTGTACTGTATTTGAATTCCTTGTTATATACTGTCCCTCTCAAAAGAAAGAAAAAAAGAAAAAAACTTTGTATAGCACATAGGGCAATTCAAGGTATGTAGTAATAGCTAGAAGGCTCCATTATTTGTGTCATTCTCACATCCTCCCACACGGTCGTGTGTTGGGGAAGTGAAGATGGGGAGCTCATCCAGGACCAGCTGGAAAATATGAGGGTGGAGAGGGAGGCGAGGTGCGAACTGCGAATGAAGCCCCAGTCTCAACTCACCAGCTTCTGTGCACTTGGCTACACTTAACAGAGTCAACCCCGTCATGGTGGAATGTGTGTGTATGTGGGTAGAGTAGTGTGGGTGGTGTAGGGTGGGGGTGAATGTAGTCTACCCTCTTCCAGGCCCATGTATCTCCTTCTAGGTACCTGTGTACATAAATTGTATTATTATTTTTTTTCATTCATTGTAGCTCAACAAAAGCATTATGACAGTGTCATGCATGACACACTGCATGAGGCATGATTCAATCCCTTTGTCAGCTTCCCTGGCATAAAGGAGTGAACTGGGAATGTTTATGTAATACTTCTCTCATTTGTTACCATGCACTGGAGACTGAATATTCAATCTAATAGACTATTTGTTTTCCAAATAAAATTCCCCATGGCAACTGTGTTTTAGCGAAAACCACAAAATAAGTGTGGTTGCTTTTCAGATACTGTATGCTGTTTATTATATGCATTAGTCACATTCAACTGCATGACTAACTGTGGTTCCTTCGCCTCCAGAGAAAACATAAAAGTATGTTGTGAGGGGGGGGGGGGGGGGGGGGGGTCGGCTCAAAGCGCTCGGTGGTGCCTCCCGTGGCTCAAGTCCGTTTGAGACGGCGCGCCTCCGACGTTTTAACAGGGTTTTTTGTCAGATGGTCAAAAACACTGAGAACTGGACCTCCGGCAGCTGTAATGTGGAAGTCCCGAAAAGTCAACATGTGCCTTATTTGCCCCCCCCCTTCAAGGCACATGTTGACGTTTGGTCACTAAGTCACAATATGCCTTTTGGGGAGTGAGACTGACTAGACCCATCTTTGCATGTTTTTTTTTTTTTTTTTTGGCGCACACAGTAGCAATCACTGATTGTATGTTTGTCAGGCAATATCTCTAATATATAGTGGACCCAGTCTGAACAAATCACTTTGATGACTAAGCACTTACTCATTTATTTTTCTTCTTTAAAAACACTCTGCCAATCATTTTCTTGTAATGTGTGCTATGAATCACTTCTAAAGAGTAGGTGTTCCTTTTATTTATTCTTTTTCATTCTAAGGATGCGATGTCTCATTTTGGAATGAAACTCTTGATCAGTAAACAACACTGCTTGCAAAAAGCCAAGCTATTCCCCTGGGATAAAAGCAAACAAAACTAATTTCCTCTTAGGAAATTAGTTGGTTCACAAATACATCCTTTAGGCTTTGGGCGGTAAAAGCAATTTGCCACTTAGGTAATTAGACTAACTTCTTTTTCGCTGCTTAACATTATGAATGGTATGGGCTTTCTATTACAGTACCTTCTGGGACACGCCCCGTTCCTCGTAGAGTTCAGGAGTTCATACTGCATGGCTGACATCAGTTACATGTTATGAATTAAATGCATGAATCAACATACAGTATACAGTGTTCTATATGCCAGTAATGTGGTGTGATGTCTAATTAATTGTATGTATGGAAGGATGATAACTACTACATAGAATTGGTTGTCTATGCTCGGGCCAGGGACATAGGGAGTCTTCCTGATCATACTTAATTTGTATTATTAAGGTTTCGAGGCCAATAGGCTCGAAGCCTTATTACATCTGTAAGAGTTCATGATCTTCCGCCGGTTTTGCCAGTTCTGGCCTAACCGCGTGGTCACTTTTTATGAAATTCGGCAATATGGTAGAGGGCTATGCCAAACGGCGAAAACCCGAAACTCACAAACATTGGCCAAAGGGTGGCGCTGTAGCACTCAATTGAAAATGCCAACTTTGAACAGGTACAGCTCATGCCCTGTTTCACCTACAGCCATGAAACTTTGATACACACATGCGTCTCCTCATGCCTAACAACTTTCACTGTTTGACTTTTGACCTCTGACCTTTAGATCTCCCACCATTTCGAATTCTATGAAAAGCAGTAAAAAGCAGTAAAAAGCAGTAAAAAGCCTACTCCTCCTGGGATTTATGAGCAATCTGTACGAAACTGTATACACATGAACTTTGGACCAATGCCGACAGACGTAACCAAGCGGATTTTCCATAAGTGAAAACGTTAAGCTTTTATAAGCCAATGAAAATTGCAGCTTTTTTTAAATTATTCATCTGCCCCTAACACATACATGCAGACTCACATTTGTTTGACACTTTGCAATATTGTAGAGGGTCCTTCCAAGTATCACTGAAACCAATCTTACTCCAATTGGTCAAAGGGGGGCGCTATAGCAATTTTTTGAAAATGCAAACTTTAAACAGGCAAAAGTCATGCCTCGTTTGGCCGACAGCCGTTAAACCTGCTTACACATGTGCCTTGACTCATGAGGAACACATGTATCACTTTGACCAGTAAGCTCTGCCCTTAGATTGTCTGCAATTTTGAGCAGTTTGAAAAACATTTAAATCCAGGATTTCTGAGCAATTTGCATGAAACTGTGTCAAATACATGTTTGAGGCCCTTTTTCACAGGTTCAGGTGTGTTGGTTCAATAGCTTGATCGCTTAATCATCTGCCTTGAAACCATAGGGTAGCCGGTTCGAATCCCACCTCAGGTAGACTTAATTATAATTGCATTGCACACAACATGACTATATCAATGAATACATGTGCAATTGTTAAAGATGACGAGAAATGCATACTTGAAAGTAGTTATTTTCAATGTATGACGTACTTCATTCGCGCTTTTGTTTTGTTTTGTTGGATTCTCCCTTTTCACTGTCTAAGGCTGTGTATTGGATAGCTCCACCAGTAGAGTGTGAGTCTCATGTGCCGAAGGTCCCTGGTTCGAATCCCACTTATTACATTTCACATTTAAATTGCATTGTACAAAACATGACCCTGTTAATTCAGACAAGTGCAATGTTTAGACAATAACACGAAATGCTTTTGAGAGTAGTTTTTTTTTTATGTATGACATACTTTCTTGTGAAAATAGCCGATCTACAATCTCACACCTTTTTAGATAGCAACGCGTTGTGAGCTTGTAGATCGACTATTTTCCACTAGTTTCCATTCCGAAATATATTGAGCAGTTTGAAAAACATTTAAACCAAGGATTTCTGAGCAATTTGCGTGAAAGTGTGTCATGTGTGTGAACTCCCTTTTCACTAGTACAGGTCTGTTGGCCCAATGGCTTAATCATCTGCCTTGAAACCACAGGGTTCCTGGTTCGAATCCCACGTCATGTAGAATTCATTATAATTGCATTGCACACAACATGACTGTATCAATGAATGCATGTGCAATTGTTAACCAGTAAACTCCGCCCTTAGATTGTCTGCAATTTTGAGCAGTTTGAAAAACATTTAAATCCACTATTTCTGAGCAATTTGCGTGAAAGTGTGTCATGTGTGTGAACTCCCTTTTCATCAGTTCGGGTCTGTTGGCCCAATGGCTTAATCATCTGCCTTGATACCAGAGCGTCGCCGGTTCAAATCTCACCTCATGCAGACCTCAACTCAATTGCATTACACACAACATGACTGTATCAATGAATAAACATGCAATTGTTAAATGAAACGCTTATTGAGAGTAGTTGTTTTCAATGTATGATGTACTTCATTCCCTCTTTTGTTTTGTTTTGTTTTGTTGGATTCTCCCTTCTCACTGACCAAGGCTGTGGATTGAATAGCTTGATCAATACAGTGTTAGTCTCATGTGCCAAAGGTCCACGGCTCAAACCCCACTTGTCACAGTTTACATTTAAATTGCATTATGCAAAACATGACCCTGTTAATTCAGACATGTGCACTTTGCTCTCTCTCTCTCTCTCTCTCTCTCTCTCTCTCTCTCTCTCTCTCTCTCTCTCTCTCTCTCTGTCACAGTCTGTCTGTCTGCCTGTCTGCCACTCTGTCACTGTCTGTCTGTCTGCCAGTCTGCCACTCTGTCACTGTCTGTCTGTCTGTCTGTCTGTCTGTCTGTCTGCCAGTCTGCCAGTCTGCCACTCTGTCACTCTGTCACAGTCTGTCTGTCTGCCTGTCTGCCACTCTGTCACTGTCTGTCTGTCTGTCTGCCAGTCTGCCACTCTGTCACTGTCTGTCTGTCTGTCTGCCAGTCTGCCACTCTGTCACAGTCTGTCTGTCTGTCTGCCAGTCTGCCACTCTGTCACTGTCTGTCTGTCTGCCAGTCTGCCACAGTCTGTCTGTCTGCCAGTCTGCCAGTCTGCCACTCTGTCACTGTCTGTCTGTCTGTCTGTCTGTCTGTCTGTCTGCCAGTCTGCCACTCTGCCACTCTGTCACAGTCTGTCTGTTTGTCTGTCTGCCACTCTGTCACAGTCTGCCAGTCTGCCAGTCTGTCACAGTCTGCCAGTCTGCCACTCTGTCACTGTCTGTCTGTCTGTCTGCCAGTCTGCCAGTCTGCCACAGTCTGTCTGTCTGCCAGTCTGCCAGTCTGCCACAGTCTGTCACAGTCTGCCAGTCTGCCAGTCTGCCACTCTGTCACAGTCTGCCACTCTGCCAGTCTGCCACTCTGTCAAAGTCTGCCAGTCTGCCACTCTGTCAAAGTCTGCCAGTCTGCCAGTCTGCCACTCTTGTCACAGTCTGCCAGTCTGCCATTATTCTCGAAACCGCTAATTGCTGCTTGCAGCTATATTTATTATTATTATTATAACAGTGATTATATAACATACAATTATTATAATGCAGGGTTTTTCTAAGCTCACAACAAGTCACACTGTGATGCATTGTGAGCCTCCTGCAGATCTGCTATTTTCAGTTAATGTTCCCCCATAGGGATGCTAGGGTTCAAGTGGTTAATGTAAAAATAAATATAAAAATACTAATAATAATAATTCCTATCATTTGGCACATTATTAAACATAATTAAACATTTGGCAGCGACATTGCAAACATAGAGGAGTTAGAGCTCTACCTCTGACCCTTGTAGTAACTCTGACACATAGCAGAGCTCATACTGCAGACTAAAGCTTTTTTTTTTATCCCACAATTTTGTAACCCTTTTTCACCCGGTGCCAATTTTCTAAGTGATCCTGGGCGTTACACTCCCCCCACAGCCGAGGGAGCCCAGGGCCAAGCTCATGCCTCCTTCAATGCATGAGAGCCAACTGACCTTCTTGTCACCTGACAGGGGGGAGTTTCACCGGTAGGACGTAGCGTGTGGAAGGAACACGTTATTCCTACCAGTTCCCTTCCCCTCCATCAGGCGCCCCGGCTGTCATGGGGGATGCACACTAAAGCTTGACTCTACTGTGCTTCCTGAGTCTAAATGTCAGTTGATGGAGAAGGTGTTGAAAGTCTGTAGCACCTAATGTTAAAGTAATGCTAGGTAACTTTTTCAATAAAACTAAAGTTAAATTGTATATCTTTTGTGAGTGGCAAATGTTTCACAACACCCAATCCATGAATTTCACCCCCGAAAGCCTTTTATTTATATATTTTCTATTGAACATGGTCGGGGGTTGACTGTCCCGCGAAAATGACGTCATCTGGCCGGAAAATGGAAGCGGAAATGCACCGGTTTCCTGTTTGGCCAGGAACTACTGCACCGGTTTCCTGTTTGGCCAGGAACTACCGCGCTAATAACAAAAAGGAAACTCACGCTGATTTTAAGAGATTGTATGATTTGAAGAACGAAAAAAAAACAGAAAAAGAAAACACAGCTCACGGTAACTAAAGCTCCACTGGCTAAGAGAAACGATCCACAGATCGTATAAAACAATTAAAAGAACGCTTTTTGAAACGCTTCCGTCTTCCGGTGAAATCGAATGGAATTCTGGGTAACGCAGTAATAAACAAACGGCCTGCAGTGACGGTAATGACCAGCAGAGGCTGTTTTTTTTTAATCTGCACTGTACAACTTTAAGGTTAATCATCAGGGGTTATATTAATAAACAGGAAATGCAGCCAATTGTATAAAAGCTGACTTGATGATTGATTTGCATGCGTATTCCTCTGCACAGCAAGTGAAAGCAGCTCAGTTGGTATGGTATCTACACAATGCACTCAAAAACTAAAATATCTCAAAAGGCTCCTCGGTCATTTTGTAAATAAAACAGCAGAACTGCAGCAGAGGGTCCAAAATACAAAATGGTTTGAGACCTGCTGTGTTTCACTCTCTGAGCTTGGACGTAAAATGTCATGCACGGTCAGAAGTTGCACCTTTGTTTTTCAGTTTGTGACAAGAATCGATTGGAATTCTGGCTGTGTGTTAGCGATGTTACAAACATCGAGGAGTTGGATACCTCTGACCCCACCGGCTGTGGCGTGCAGCTGGAATCGGACAAGAGGAGCAGGGTATGACACAAGGCTAGAGACCCCTCTGAACTCCCTGCTGTGGAGCTTGGGCAGTTTATGACAAAATATAAAATAAAAACATGAATACTTAAATCAAACAAGGAAAACAATGGCATGGGGGTGGGGGGGGGGACTATGAAACTACTCTGTGTGTTCTAAGGTGGCTTGTTGGTGCTGTGGGAGCCAGCAACATAAACATGTTAAAAGTTTCTTCAAAATGATTAAGTGTAATTGTTTACTTGTTTTGAACAGCTCTCGTTGATCTTTCTATCTGTTAAAAGGGGTTTACATGCTTTAAAGGTGTTCAGAAATCATGTGGTGAATTATGGGTTAGGGTACACTAGCAGACCTTTTTTATGTTCGGCTACAGCGACAGCATTAGTAAGTTAATTCTTTGACAATCATAGGATTTTTTAAAATTAAATTAGAGATGAACAAAGAAAGACATTAGAATCAGAAAGCTCCGATGAAAATTGAGAGAGGCATGTTAATTTTCTTTTAAGCCTATCAATAAACCTCTAATTTCCACTCCTTGCATCTTTAAAGGGGCCAACAGACTGGTAATAGAGTTCACACCTCCATACCCTGATTGACGCTCAATTGTGATTTATTCATGAAAAAGTAAGCAGGCTTAATGCACTTTAAATCATTTCAATCATTCCTGCTATTCCAATATGAGAGTAATACCATATTTCTCCCTCTTGCTCCCAGAGTCCAGCTCCATTCCAGCTTATTAGCCAGGGTCTCAGAGTGAGACGCTTGGAAAAGAACACATAAATAATGCTGTTGCATTATTGATAATATTATGTTATAAAATTATTACACTACACCTTTCAGCCCTCAGAAGAGGTCTGATGCAATAAGGAGAAACTTACATCGTACAGTACAAATCGTACAGTACAAAAACAGTACAAATCTCCACACTCAAATGTCACCTCAATCTCAAAGCTTTCTCTCAGAGCTTTTCTTGGCCGGACACATTCACGTCTTTTACTGCGATCGGTGGGTCGATCTCTGGGAAGAAAAATATTCTATGATTTTTCAAAAGTGAGTGAAAACACCCAAAAACCGCTGGCACTGTAGCAACTAGAGATGTTTTTTAATGGCACTGAATGAGTTGAAATGTTTTTTTTTTTTTAATTCCTAATATTTTTCGAAAATAGCAGATCTACAAGCTCACAACGTATCGTGACGTGACACATTGTGAGCTTGTTGATCTGCTATTTTCAAATAGCCGATCAACTGAGCCTAATTGCTTCTTTTGGGCTTGTTTTCATAGACCTGGCTGCTTGTTTCTTTAGCAAAATCTGGCAACACACACTGATTACCTGCGTTACCATAGATATAGAAACTATACCTCATTGGCCTCTGCAGTTCGTTGGAGCGACCTGTTTCGTATGGTGGCCGCCATACGCGCTGTGATTGGCCAGTGCCCGTTCCCCCCGGAAATGGGGGGAACAGGCACTGGCCAATCACAGCGCGTCTTTTCCAGGACTTGTCAGAATCTAGTTGTCCCGCCCCCACCTGCCTCTGATTGGCCTACTGAACGCCCCCTTCTGTGACTCAAATTTCTAGCTGCCCCCCAGAAGCGGAAGCGCGTCCGCCATACAGACGCTTCAGAGCCAGAGGAGGCGTCTACCTTTATATGTCTATGTGCATTGCACTAATCTGAGTTCCCAGAAGTTTTCGCCAGCTCTGGCGAGGAACTTCTGGGCCACAGCCCTGGTATTTGTGGGCGGGATGTACTTCACGCTCTGAATCTGAGCGGACACGCCTCTTACCGGTCTGAGAGCTGTGCAACTCGTCTAAAAAGTCCGACGAGAGGCAAACAGCAGTACACAACAATGGCGGCCGAAATTTCTCAAGGGGAAATTGCTTCCCGTCGATCCTATTTAGATGCATCACCCACTGCATGTGGATCCCGCCCCCTTTTCTTCATTGGCTGTTGATTTGAATCACAACGCAGTGGCCGCGCCCCTGCTGTCCAAGCTCCGACGCTAACCCTCCCAGACTAGCATTGCACCTGCAGTAGCCCACTAGGGAGGAGGTGAACAGATGTTGAATGAAGCAGCACACAGAGAAAAACTCAATGGCGCCCCCTGTAAGAGGCAATGGGGGTGCCCTGGAGAATAAGGTGAATAGACTGGGCCTATCTAATAAAGAGGGGAAGGCTATTCCAGAGCCTAGGGCAGTGGCTGCATGTAAAGGCACGGTCACCCACCCTTGCTTTTCTGACTGGTTCTGGGCATTGATTGATTGATTGATTGAATTATTGACAATTGCAGGGAATAGTCAAAAGGATAAACACAAGAAAGCCAGAAGCTTATTTCATTACATTACATTACAGTCATTTAGCAGACGCTTTTATCCAAAGCGACTTACAATAAGTGCATTCAACATAGGTAGGGAACGAAACTACTTATCACCAGAAGTCTTAAGTGCATTTCCTGCAAAAACAAGCAACCAAGAGTATACCTAGCGCTAAGGTAAAAGTGCAATATATCAGCTACCTACTTTCTTAAACAGATGAGACAAAATAGCAAAATCAAATGAGCACGAGCTAATACAAAAAGTGTATCGACTAAACAAGATCCAATAAAACAGTACAACAATAAAACAAGAGTTCGTACAACTAGTTAACAACAAGTAAGCCAGGCAAAGAGGAAGGGTAGTGTTTCCTGAAGAGGTGGGTTTTCAGCCTGCGGCGAAAACCCATCGTGGTCCTGAATAACCAGTAGCAGCTGTTCAGCCGACCTCAGAGCTCTGACTTGACTGGAGTGTGGCGGTGCAGGAGTTCAGCAAGATGGGGAGCCAACCCATATAGAGCTTTTAAATTAAATAATAAAAGCTTAAAATCAATTCTAAAATTGACAGGAAGCCAATAAAGAAAGACAAAAACAGGGGTGATCTGGTCACGTTTTTAGTGCTAGTGAGGAGGCGAGCAGCTGCATTTTGAATAGCTGTAGGCGCTTAAGTAATGACCGATCAATGCCAGTGTATAGAGTTACAGTAGTCGAGCCTGGACTAAATAAAAAGCTAGCTAGTTGTTTCTGGGCGTTGGCCTTAACCTTGGCAAGGAGTCTCAGTTGAAAAAAGCTAGTTTTTGCAACAGAGCTGTTTATCAAATTTGAAGGCTCTGTCGAAAGTTACAGCAAGGTTTTTATCAGATGAGCGGTCGATGGAGCTAAGAGTATAGACCAACAATAATTATTTCAGTTTTGCTTTGATTAAGGTTTTGAAAATGTGTGTCCATAGTTGAGAGAAGCTCCTATCAGACAGATAAGATTGAAACCAGGTTAGGGCGGTACCTGTAATGTAATGGATAAGGAGCACCAAAACAGCAGGCCTACCAAAATCAGTGTAAATCAAGCCGTTAAAACCTCTCAAGAGAGCCCTTCCAGTGCCGTGGCTTGGTTTGAAATTGTGTTGAAACTTTTCATGAAGGCCATGTTTGATTGAAAATGATTGCAACTGGACATATACGACTTTCTCCAAGCTAAGAAATAGGCCTAAATTAAAGATTGAATGTAAGCATGTTTCCCATTTCTTATTTCACTCTTGCAGCTAAGTCGCTCTGGATAAGAGCATCTGCTAAATGCCGAAATTGTAAATATTGTAATTGTCTCCGCCAGGCCAAAAGGCATGGCGATAGAGTATGTTTTGCCCCCTGTCCGTCCGTCCGTCCGTCCATGTGTGTGTGTGTGTCCGTGTGTGTGTCCGTCTGTGAACAGCTAATCTCTGGCACCGGTGGCTTGACCGCAGAGAAACTGTGCGCACACATTCCCTGGATGCCAATTCAGAACCTCTGCCCCAAATTTTTCACATGGGCCTGTTATAGCGCCACCAGGAGGCCGCTTTTTGCAAAATACATTTGTTTTTTTTACAGTACTCCTACAGATGTTCTCCAAACGTCACGCAAATCGGTACACAGTATCTCTATAGTCATTACACAAAACCGTTTTTTTCATATTTTTCAAATTCCATCCTGATTGGCTCAAAATGGCTTTCAAAGTTTGCAGAAGTGCTCCGTGTTGAACAAAATGCCTCAAATCATGAACACAGCATGCAATTTCCGTGAAATTTTGCATTATTAATTGGATATTACTCCTTCAGATTGTATCCAAATTAAACATAAATCGTTACACATGATCTCGATAGTCATGTGATCAAGACGGATCTGTTTGATTTTTCATATTCCATCCTGATTGGCTACGATTGACATCTAAGGTTTGCAGGAATGGCCCGTATTGAACTAAATGCCGCAAATCATGAACGCAGTGTCCGATTGCCGTGAGACTTTGCACGCACATTCACACTACTTTGAGGAACAAATGCCGCCCTTTCAACATTGCCCTATTATAGCGCCACCAGGAGGCCGATTTTGACAGAACTTGATTCATCACGCAAACCGGTACAAATTATCTCTATAGTCAAGTGATCAAGACGGATCCGTCCGAATTTTCACATTCCATCCTGATTGGCGAATTCAGAACATTGCTGGTCCACACTCACCTACCTGACCTGGCAGAGACCTGTGCTCCGAGGAGCACTTTTTCTAGTTATAAATTGATTTGCCTGCTTAAGAGACAATTCACAAAAAGTATTGTTTCTATATTTGCTATTTTTATTCACACACCAATCGAAATACTTGATCCAATAGACTAAATAAGACGACACAGTAGTATGCATCGGCCTGCCCTGATAACTGTTTGTCTGCTTATTATTTATTTAATTGGCCATTTCATGAAACAAAATTAAATTCCATCTTGAGTTCTGATGAACATACTAACCACACAATGCTATTTGGCATCAATCCAGCGCATCCTGGTTGATTTACGAGGGTTCCTGGCACTTTCTCTGACCTTGCACTTTGTAAGTCGCTCTGGATAAGGGTGTGTGCTAAATGTTGTAAATGTAATCATTCCACTCCCAGGCACAGTAAAAGGCTGGCCAGTGTAAGAGTAAAATGAACCAGAACGCATCAGTGTTTTGAAGTGTTAAACTACTGTATAATGCGCTTGTAATACTCTAATATAACTAATCAATCCATGGGATATTTTCCATAGGAGCCATATGTTTCTCACTTCAACAAAGTTCCTTATTAGTTGGCTCGACACAGAGAGACAAATAATAGTAGCAGAATTGATGTGACTTCATGGCTGGGGTCTGGATCAAGCTGGTCAGTATGCTCAAAACAATCAAGGAGGAAGTTTTTTAAATTATAATTCTGTCAAGCTCTCCTCTCTGTCTAGCTCAAACCTTCTATTTGCCTGCAGCAAAGCTGTTTTTTCACCAGCCTGCCTGTTAGCAGAAGTAACAGCATGAGCTTCAGAGGAGGTTCCCCCACTGAATGTGTGCTCCTCTTTGACACTCTGGCTCAGGCACTGAATCCAGAGCCTTAATAAGTGGGGCAATCCTGAGGGCATTTTCTCTTATGAGCCACAGATGTGCAAAAAAAAGAAGAAAAAGCTCTCTGCTCCTGTCTTGGATGGGAGCTGAAATTGCAAGTGTGTAAAATGGTTGGTAATATAAGGTAAGATAAACATCTATTGATCTCCGGAGGAGAATTCAGGTGACATCGCAGCAACAGCAGTAAGGATGAAACACAGTAGAGGGACAGGCAAGAGTCAATAATCAATCGCACAGACTAAATGACCATAATCATAATAAATTACATGATAGCTGTGAATGGTCTATTCACAGCTTCATCCACTTACAAACAGACCTTTTTCCCATTAATGGTATACTTTTATTATTTATTATATATATTTTTTTTACAGTTTAAGAAGACATTGAATTTTATTTGTAAATCACTTTTTTCCAAATGACTATTTTCAGTTAGACTTTTCCAGACGTGATCCATTAGAGTTTAAACCAACAAAACACACACACACACACACACGCACGCACATACTTCTTACTGTGGAGTACCGGTTAAACCGTCTAAAAATGTATGCTAATTGGTCGGACTGGTCCGAGCCTCGGGCTCCATGAATTATCATTTTTTGTTCCGTCTGTTTGTGTGTTTAACTACAATGACGATGGTGCTGGCTGGGTAGCATACTGCTTTAATATTGGATCCTCCTCCTGATTTATACTTGATTGCAGGCTGGTGTTGCGCACTCAATCTACAAGCCCACTGAAGTCTACAATGCATCAGGATCTAACATGTTTGGAACTTGTAGATTGGTTTCTGAACAGGGTCATAAATCAGACAGTGGATGATGTGATTGGGGGGCGTGTACAGCTATAGGTTATCAACAGGTCAGAGCAGATCTGCAAGCCCAGAATAGAGGGCAGATTAACACCTTTTGGGTTTGTAGTTCTGCGAGAGAGAGAGAGAGAGAGAGAGAGAGAGACCTACTGGCGATTCTTTTTTCCCTCTTAGTTTCTTTTTTTTTGGGGGGGGTAACTGTTCGGTAATTATGGTAACTGTTCGGGCCGGCCCAGTTAGGGCTTGGCCTTAATTTTCAGGCCCGTTGAGAACTCTATCTATCTATCTATTTATAAATAAAAGCGCAAAATATCTTCGTACAAGAGTGAGTGAGTGAGTGTGCTTATCTGTACTTCAGGTATCTTGAGAACCGTCCCAATTGGGTGGGCGGGGTGTTGAACATACAGGAGGACGACGACTGTAATGCATGTGTGACAGGTTTTTGGGGAGAGTTGTTACTACTCTGAGGTTCAGACTCCTGTTCACACCAACACAGAGTGAATGACACGACACAAAGTATATGAATACAAATATAGTTCTGTTTATTATAAAACTAAACATACAATTTATGCAAGGGTACCCTTTTCATTACATCAACATCAATAGTGGTGTGGTGAATACGATCCGGGTTTTGCTTCTCGCCATGGCAGTGACGAGGTGCCCAGTAGAGTTCAGTTCAATCCGTATAGTCCAGTCCGGGACTTCCGCGCCGCCACTCGCCGGTGCCCTGCAGCTCCGCTGTTGGAAGGAGAACGCCACAATGAATAAACTGCTTCCTTGCAACCGGCACTTTCAAACTATAATAACACACACACGCTGGCGTGCTCACTTTCCTTTAACAGGAGCATTACGAGCACATCAATACATCTCTGCCACTGCTGCTCTGCCGTCGTCACGTCACTCGTCTGGCTCCAGCACCTCTACTTAGGGTAACAGGTGGACTCCCATTACTTAAAAAGAGCCTTAAAACACACGCCCAGAGAGGGAAATAGTTGCTTTCCTTAATCTGGATGTCAGAGAGCGTTGACACTGCAGAGATCTGATCCTCAGCGATGTGGAGGGAGGAGGTGATCTAACGTTGAGGAGATCGGACCCACGGTGTGGTGAGGAGAAGAGGTCTGGTCCACGGGCACAGCGTGGAGAGAAGAGGAGATCTTGCCTACAACATGTAGGGAGAAGAGGAGGTCTGGTCTGGCCACAGCGTGACCCGACGACAACAGCGGCAGCAGGAAACTGTCTGGGTAGCGAGAGAGGGCCCGGAGTAGGAACCTGGCATCTCTTTTATTTGGGGAGTGGAGTTTTCCACTGGCGAATGAATGACTTGATATCAGTCTGTGTCTGATGCACACGCCTCTGTTACATCACCTGACAGGTGAACAATACTGTGGCATAAAAGTTCAATCATTGTCCATCGCTGTCATAGCGCATGACACACGTCAAATATAATTCACAGTAATCAATAAAACACAGCTTACATAATCAAAATCACAGCAAACTATAAAACTCACAATATAAAGTAAAGCATAAGTCATGCTGCTTAAACATTGGCCCTGTGCATTCTGTGACACTTGTTATTAAACCAAACGGCATTACTCACTCTATGACACATGCATGCTGAGTCACAGTGCACGGATAGGGACGATGAGGCTTGGCAAACAAACAGAGGAGAGAGGAAAGATGCTAGCCGCTGGAATGGCCCTGCTTGTGCCAATCACGCAATCTCATTAGCAGAGAGCTTGAGTTGTCCGGACAGACATAGGGACGCCTCCTACGATGAATGTATGCTGAAAGAAACTGACAAGGAAAGACTAGAGAGGATGCAGTGAATCTATTAGTGGAGAGGAGAGGTGTGAGAAATATGAGGAGCACGTGGAGGCAGAGACAGCAGGAGGCAGTGTCATGGGGTCAAACAGACAGAAAGATTCATTGGGGCATGGAGGATGATGTTTCAATCCCCCACGGAAAACCAAACAGTCAGAGAAGGAAAGTTGAGAAAAAACTTCCAGAGACGAAATGAGGACAATCTCAAGGGAGATGCAATAGCCCAAGACAGACAGACAGACCGACAGACAGACCGACAGACCGACAGACAGACAGACAGACAGACAGACAGACAGACAGACAGACAGATTGGTGTGGAAGGCAATGCTGGCAGGATTAAACTGACAGACCTGCTTCTCCTCTAAAGTGTAACTTGTGGGATGCTATTCTTGCCAATTTCACTTGTCAATGTCTGTGTGGTGATTGGCTAGATCCCTGGAGTCCTGTCTTCCTGTCACTTCCTCTACACAAAGCTAGTTTTCCTCTGTGGCGAGAGCGTGCATGACAGCTGCCTGGGAAGGCAGTCGTCATGGGGTTCCCTGGGGGACACACTGCAGGGATACACTGTAACCCAGCACAGCCATAGCCTACAGGCTGATGTTGCACCTATTCAATCACTGCAAATTAGTTCATGCCATGAGGGGCTCTATCGATAATATTCTGTCATAGAGAATATTTAAACCGCGCAAGTTCTCGCATGTAACATTAAACGGCGGCTGGTCTCGCGAGAGGCAGAAGGGAGAAGTCTCCTGTCAAGGCTTAACTTCATCGTACGACGGTGTCGCGCGCAAACGCGAGCCGAAGTCCACAATGCGTTGTTGATGCAACGCGCTGTGGTTAGTAGATTAGCTGTGTTTGCCACGGCACACCGTCACACAACGAAGAATGAATCAGCTGCCTCGCTGTAAACACACAGACTTCACACTGACCGCAGACACACACAGTACAGCCTCGGTAGGCTTTTGAATTGCTCGGTACTAGAAAGCACACACGTTTAATCATCACATAATGTCACTTTGTGTCTCTTTTTCCGCAATGCGGAAGACTTGAGCACCGAGTAGGCACACTAGGGTTTCAAATGGTAGAAGTAGCGTTAAATGTGAGTATTGCATTCCCAAATTTGACCACCAGGCCACGGCAGCTTCACTGTTCTACCGCGGTTCTGGGTAGCCTCACTAGCCTGGTATCCAGCCTGCTTCGCTACGTTCGGCGGACTTTTTTTTCTCTCTTCGCTTCTCAGTCTGGAATGCCTCCTATCTCCAAGGGAGGCGGGACATGACAAACGTTTCGAATCGTGCTGTGGCTTCTGATTGGTCTGTGGTGCGGGGCGGGACAAAAAAAACAGTGTGATCGTTGTGATTCGTCATTCGTTTGAACAACATCCAATCAGCTACGACGTTGCCTAACGTAACATATGTAGTTCCAGTGTAGTTCTGCAAAACGAGTCAATGGGGTGCATTCCAGACTGATAAGCGGAGAGAGAGAAAAAAGTCCGCCGAACGTAGCGAATCAGGCTGGATCCCAGGCTAGGTTCTGGGGGCTTGGTCAGCAGAGCTCTCTCGATTCTGATTGGTCAATGGCGGCATTTACGGATAGCAAATGTTTCATTGCAACATATGTTTATGTTGCAATGGAAGCAGAAACATGTAAGGTAATAAGCTTGCTTAATATTAATCTTAAGTGGGATAATATACAGTTTTGATGTGAATAATCTATACTACAGATGAATCTCCAATGTGGCACCATTTATGTACGGTATGTATGTGGGGGTGTGCACTCTGCCTGGCTTCCTCTTAGAACTAACGTTACAGCTTATCGAGCATTTAATTTAACACCAATACGTGGTGTCTGCATTACTGAATTGCAGAATGGCTCCAACTTCAACTGGCCAACTCACTGTGTGCATTAAGTGGTTCTTTATTGTTATGAATTAGTTTAATGCATTCTCTAAATATGCTTGGATGGGGTTATTCACTTCACTGCTCCTTTTCAATGAGTTGTGAAAGTGAAACAAATTTCCATTGCTCTTTTGGTCATAATTTCTCATCTCAAATGTTCCTAGAAGTTAATTTTACGACAATATATTGGTTGTTGAATGAAAAACATCCACAATTATGGAAACCAGAATTACAGAAGTCCAGAATAGCTAATAGAATATGCACATCACTTGTTGGAGTGCAAAACAAATCCAGAACCCATGAAATATGTTACACAGCACAGCACGTGTCGCTTAGTTCTTATAGTCAAAAAGCTTCATATTGCACTCAGGGGGATCTATTTCAGTTCCTACCCCCCCCCCCCCCCCCCCTCCTCTTGATGTCACTGGTATTTAATAGCTTGCAGCCAAATCAAGGACAGAGCTTAAGCCTGGCTTCCCAGCTTCAGAGGCCTCTGCTGGTATTTAATTCACACTGAGAAACAATTTCCTGACTGACTGTCTGTGCTGCTAATGAAACAATGCAATCTCTGCAGCAGGAACAGCAAGGCGGCTCTCAGACTGATTATAGAAAAGCAAAAGACAACTGGAAGGAGCAACTGCTGATTTTCTGGAGCAGAAAAAGACTCTGTTTGTGCCCCCAGTTATATGTGTTACTGCAAAGGTCAATTGTCCTTTGTAATACTTTGGCATACCAGCACCAAGAAGTCCTGTGGGTGCTGCTGGATATTTAAGGCTTAGCTCCTCTTTGTCTGTCTTCCGTTCTGTTCCACTGTCAAACTGGACTTGGGTTTCTCTTACCTATACTTGTTTCCAACATCGCTGATCAGTTATGCTGATCATAATGATGAGTTAGTGACTCATGTACAATCCAAATAGGGCCAACAGCTGAACCTTATAAAGCATTTAAACCTGTCCTTTCAATGCAATAACACTAACAGAACCACAGCACTAACACTTCCAAGGCCTCTAGCTTGGGAGTGGTAAACACACTCTGCCTGTATGGTATCAACCTAGTGCAGTATTTTATCAGAGTGTCATGCAGGCATCTCAGTGTTGAGATTAAGTATTGTAAGCTGAAACTGTTGTCATGGCTGTAGTGTTCTTGATGTGAGTGTCTGCAATATTCCACTGACAATGTGCAAGTTTGATTAATGACAGCCATATCTAACGGGCAAACTGATATTACGCGTCCTTCTTCCCCTTTATTCAGAGAGGGACGTCGACTGGACAGAATGATAATACCATGATGAAATAAAATGCAATGAGAGCCACTGTTCTTTTGGTGGGTTGTCTCTTTCCATGCGTAGCGAGACTTCATTTGAACCTGAGACACATGCTCCTCTCCGTACATTTCAACCTTGATTTTACGCATGGAGGTGAGCAGCCCATCTCAAGCTGTGCATGCTTAGGATAGAGATCTGTTAATGTATACTTAGTATAAATAGTGCGATATGGGAATTCCAAACATGCATTTTAGATTTAAAGGTAGGGTAAGTGATTTGCTTTGGTTAAAATAAGTGTTAAATAGCTCTATATTCTGATAGTACTCATTGCTATAGAGTGTTTGTTCAGGGACAGGAGTCTCCTTGTCTCTCTACCTCTTTATAAAATAGAAAATGCATTTTAGTTTCAGTTTCAGTTTCATTTCCAATTTTATCCAATCAGGACAGAGAACTCAATCAGGATACAGATTAAACAAGTGAAATTGGAAGTGATGACACTAAGAAATGAGCAGACAAAATTGGAACTGGAACACTATACAAATTAAGCTTAAAAATGGGAACTTTCTCCTGATTGGCTGAGATTTTGACACCTACCGGAAAATGTATTTTCTGTTTATTAAAGAGCTGGAGAGACAGGGTGAGATCTGTTACTGAACAAACACTCTATAGCAATGATTACTATCAGAATATCGTGTTTTAACCTTTTAACAAAATACTTTTTGTTTTAACCAAAAAATATCACTTACCCTACCTTTAAGGCATGTACTGTATAGCGGATACCCTTATCATTAGTGACTTACAATTAGTAGTGTCATGTAGAAGAGGCTGAAACTCCTGAGTTGTCAACATGGCTGCTACCAGTGAGGACGACAAGGGTCGAAGCTGAAGTTAACAGACACAAGAGGTCATAAAATATTCCCGTCTAGCGCATTTGTGTCATAGAGAATTGCAGGGTTAAAAAAGCAAGAGCCAGGCCAAAAATAAATAAGTGCCAAAAATAAATAAATACATACATATTTGTAGTGACGAGGGATAGAAGAAATGTGTCTTCAAGTGACATTCGCATTAACAATGGATAATAAAGAATAATCAACCTTACAATGTTTAAAATGGAGAAACCTGGTTAATCTCACGGGGGAAATTCCGTTTTTTCAGCTTCACCCAGCTGATAACTTCTCAGACAGTTCTAATCAGGGTTAGCAGTTAAGGGTTAAATGTCTTGCTCATGGACACATAGCCAGGGCTCAAACCTTGGACCTTCTGATTACTAGGCAGCCTCTCTACCCATTCAGCTATTGCAGGAACACAATCCTGGTACATTTAAAATGTTGCAGTATGTGGCAAACACGTAATGGTTTGTGTGATGAAAATCATCTCCTGATAACACTGAAATATTCCTCAACTGACTGATGATGTTCTCTCAGTGTAAGACGCATGGTGGTTAGTATGGTGGTGCAGTAGGAGAGAGTATGTGTATATATCCATGAGTGCTCATACAGTATGCACACAAGTCCTGATATGAGGAATTTTCTTCCTCATTTGTGTAAATATGTCTTGCTGCAGGTAAGATTTACCATTGTGTCTTAGCAACAGAGAACAAGCATCTGTTACTGGATTCCACAACTCGTTTGTCACATCGCACTCCAAGTTGTCTGAGCAATTCAAGATTCAATAATTTATCACCATTTCAATAAAACTGGAATTTGATTCGAATTTGTCTTGGTGTGCTCAGAGTAGACAAAACAATAACATACACATCACGAACACACAATGCACAAAGTCTAATAATGGATGACTTCCCTGTGCAATCTTTAGCCATGAATATTAAGTATTAAGTGTGTAGTTTGTGAATGAACGTTAGCTTCACACACATGTTAGCTGTAACATACTGTGACTGCTTTCCTTCATCCTTTTACATTGGACTACATTGATATGCACATACAGTATAATGTACCATGACTACAAATCACCAATGATGAGTTAATTATGCTGGACAGGACTGGACAGGACTTAAGTTGTCAGGGAGATTTAGGCAAATCCAACAATTGTTTGATGCTTTGAGGGCTTACTGTCAAACAGCATACAGAATGAACTCGTCCAGGCTTCAGCAGTTTTCTGACGATATTGCAATGCAGTGTCAAGATCACTTGTTTGCCAGGGATCAGATTCTGTTTTTGTGTTGTAAAAAGGATGGCAAAGGTAAATACATATTTGGCTACACTTTTTACACACATACTTTACCATAACCCAGCTTACTCGGGTCCTGTCTGTTGCACCCTGGTGGAGACCTAGACAAGTCTTCTAGCTTGCCAAAATAAATTACCCCCCACTTTTTTTCTGTAAAAATACATTTATTGCTCCTAGTATTGATGATTTCTTGTATAGTATTGTATAGGACCACAATGGAAACAAGGCTTTTTGTGTTATCCTTTTAGCATTATTGTATAACTAATTCATTAAAGCAGAATATGTCTGATTCTGGGACATCCACCATGAAACAGAATACAAAATTAAGTTATTCTTTTCATCTAGGCCAGTTCAATTATTGTATGTGAACGTTAATGAATGTTATGACACAGTCAGGATAGGCTTGTCATTAGTGAAAATCTGATAAATTCTAACACCCAAACAAAACCAAATCCATAATAGTTCTTAATGTTCTAGCCTCGATCTCCAGGCTTTTATTTTTTAGTTTTGCTCAAAAATAAGAGCCTGGACCAGCCTGTTGTTGTTCCTGGAATAAGAAGTGTTTAAAGGGACATTTCACCCCTGGAAGAAAATGACCCAATGGTAATGAAGTTTAGGACTCAATTATTATTATTTTTGTGTATGATCTGTGTTTTGAGATATCTAGTAATCTTCTAACTTCTCGTGACGTTATTTACGTCACGAGATGTTATGTCATTCCTTTTCCGCACTACATGTTGTCTCGACGCGTCTCACACAGACCAGCTCCAAAGACCGCCCCAATGGGGTGTCCCCACACAGTCACTCCCATTAGCTGCGCCCCCCGTTGCAGAGTGAGACTTTACTTTACCTGAGTTATCTTCTGATAGTTGTACTTGAATGTTGACATGAAATAATAATCCTGTGTAGTGTTTCATAAGCGCAAGCGTGAAAAAAAAAAGACAGCGTGGAGAGGCAGCGCTGGTAAACAAACCGTTGCGAAAGGCTAGGATAAAAATACCAAGGATTCGACAGTGATGTCACTACTATGCGACACGGAAGTAGAACTGCATGAAGATAGCAAGGATTTGACAGTGATATGACATCACTAACGAATCCTTGGACATATATGTAACTAGATGAACATGTGCTAGGTTCACGTTCTTCAGTCAGTGTTGCCAGATATTGTGAGAGAAATAAGCAACCAGGTCTAAGAAAACAAACCCAAAAGAGGATAACTAGGCCAACTTTACCTAGACATGTACATGGGATATTATATATTTGAAAATTGCCGATCTACAAGCTCACAACGCTTCGCTACCCATTGTGAGCTTGTAGATCTGCTATTTACAAAAAAATCTTGAGGGGGAAAAAGTGCAAAATGTGGAATATTTTTGACAAATATCTGTTAGGGGCTCCCTGGCACAAATTATAATTTCAGATGGGGGACTGTGGAAAAATACATGAACATGTTTGAGAACCACTGGTTTAAACAACAATCAAAACATTTGGAAACAAGCCCAAATATCAACTACATTTTAGAAAGAAGCCGCTTATAATAAGCAGACATGGCAACACTGCCATGCTGTTTGAATGTTGTCGTTGGAGATCACACCCACATAGAATCTCCCCTGCCACAAGGAGGGGCAGTAAACCAAAGCATTATGGTAATTGTAGTAATGCAGCAGTCCAGTCAAACCGTAGTCAAACACACAGATTTCATTATTTTTCTGGCCATAGGGTGCAAATTTTAAATTGTGCTACTGTTATCTACTACAAATACTATTACCATTGAGTGATTGCAGTTTCTTCCAGGGGTGAAATGCTCCTTTAATGTCCCCAACCAACCAGAGTGCAGTGGGCGTCGCTCCAAATGTTGTGCTGTCAGGGCTCTCAATGCTGCACATTGGGGGGGTGGAGGGGCATGGGGCGGGGCGGGGGCTGACGGACATATCGGTAAACCAATGGGATCTCACAGACTTTTTCTCCGGAGATTTTGAACCCGCCCCTCTAGACCAAGATATTAGACACGCTAGGGCAGCCTATTAATGTTCTGAATCACCCAGGTCTACAGGATGTGAACTAATAAACAAAGGATTTCCTATTGATTGGATTGATTGTGATTCAAGACTTTTATCGTCCTCGTCTTGAGCTTCAGACTTGTTAATATAGATCTCTAGAATAACTCATACAGCCTAGGATTTGTACTTTAGCAAGCTAGAAACAACCAATACGTTGGAACATAAATCATTAGGTAAGATGGTAGAACTGAGCGACAAAAGACCACGCCACAACAGAACCGCTCACTCCCAGCACCAACAGCAGGAAGGAAAAGACAAATGACTTGATGTTGCAGAACTCTGTCTCACATTCTGGTCCATTCATTCTAGACCTGCCAGGATGTGGTCTAAGTTGAGTCATTCTGTTTCCCAGAGCTTTTGTATTTTCACTTGCCATTTAATACACAAGATTACTGATATTAAAGGCAAGATAAAACTATTTAATTTCCAGTGAGGACAAGAGCACAGATGCACAACACTATAAGATAACAGACTGCTTTGGTGAAATTTCATTTCAGATCAAGGCCAGCTGCGTAAAGGCCCCAATAAAAAGCTGTCTCGGCAGATGCCTTTTTGGCAAGTCCTTGATTTGATTAGCTTTTAAATGGTATTTAAAAAGCCTTCTTGCCATAGCACACAATTAGATTCTATTCAGATGATGAAGCAGCGATCCCCTTCTGCAGACTGATATCCACAGGCTTATCTCACAGCTTATTGCATTAGAGATGTAGTATTGTAATTCTACAGTAAATAGAGCTAGCCCTGGATTTCGGATGTGAGTCAAGCATGAGATTACTGGAATTGTTCTGAAAAAAGAACACCTTCATAGTCAGCACCCTCACCTTTTTTAGACTGATAAACCAGCATAGAGGGTGCAGATGACCATTGCTCATAAAAATAGCATAGTAGTAACTATTAATAATAAAGAGACATTAAAGAGACTTCACACATTCACCTCAAATTAATGAGTGATCTTAGTGAGTGTTAAGGCAGGCAGTGTGTCTTCATTCAGACTGCTGGAGGCAAATGTCAGATCTGGAATGCACGGCACATTCTCATGAGAACCTATTATCTCACTACATTTGACTACTAGAACCATTTTTATTTCTAGTTAACTACATTAGGGTCTAATTTTATTCCAGTGCCATGATATTTCTCACAAGGCAAGGAAAAAGTACTTTACATTACGCATGAAATGCATTTATAGGCATACAATGCATTTAAAAGCATAATTAGAGAGAAATAATGAAGGGTTGAAAAAATGATAATCTAATTAATAATAATAATAATAATAATACGAGCCATAAAAAGTCATACTATATGCTCTGTGCACACACACAAACACACTATTAGCCGTTTGAAAACTGTAGCAGCATTCAAATCTTCAACTGTACACCTACCAGGTTTGTTTCTATTTACAATAAAAACACTTACCACTCCTGCACCTACTGTACAGTGCACGCCTGTTTTGCACAGTGCATGGGAAATAGGAAATAAAATAACAATGCAGACAGAATGCCGATACCAAGAACACATACATACAAATAATTGCAAAGGCACAATCAGATTGCTCACTTTCCAGATAACATATCCAGATACAGATTGCATATAAATACTAGGTGTAAACAGGGTCTAACTCTGACTGCCTGAGAGGTGGTCCTGTTATTGCTACTCACTGCAGATGAGAGCTGGTGATAACAAAGATTGGTTTAAGTGCTGCTCAGCTTCCTTCATGTCAACCTTTTTCCCGGTTATCTGTCCCTTCCCTAACAGTTCCTCTTCTTCTTCATGTGCTACCAGCCGCAAAACTATACAGGAAAACACATCCTGCAGTGGGTAAAGATACTCTGTTAGCATGTTCATTGTGTGATTTTTTAAAATATACATTTAGAGTAGCCCATTCTTTTTTACCCCTTTTTCTACCCAATTTAGTCATGCCAATTAAATCCTCCCCACACACATTTCTGTGTTGTCACTGCTGTCGTATCCTACTGACTCACCTGCCAGCGAGGAGCCCCCACCAGGAGGACGTAGAGCCTTCGTCCTACTCCTCCCACCCAACACTCCCCGCTGACAGGTGCCGCCCCAGCCCTGAAGGAGTACGTGCAATGATCGATATCACCCTCCACGTCCAGCTTCCCTCCCCCGAACATGGGCCAATTGTGTTCGTGTAGACGCTCGACAAAGCCGGTTGCACCGCGGTTCATTGTGTGATTTGGTTATGTTGTATTAGCTATCAACTTCATGAGACATTAAAAGTGAGTAAAATGTTTCTGATAAGACTGCCTTGATACACTCTTTTTCCACTGGGAATTTGTCTTAATGGTAGCAATGTAGGAGCACCATTATAACTCTACCTTCCCAGATATGCTATCACTTCAAGTGATGTTATACCCGTGTCAGCATAAAGGGTGAGAGACAATTTCACTCTCCTGGAAAGAGTTGAATGCCTGGCTAATGAGAAAGTGCATGGTGCAAAATATGTAGGGCCGAGCCCTCTTTATTGTAAAGTCCACTGTCCACCTTACATTTATACTGACTTCTTTCATTTAAAGGAGACAATTAGTCTGGTTCCCAGGCATGGTAATGTTATTTTGAAGCCTGTTGAAGCCTTTGCATATTGGTGGTATATTGCCTCAGGAAAGATTTTATTATGCATATCCCACGAAACCCACACTTGTGAAATGTGTCTCATGAAAACACTTAAACAATGCAAACTAGCTTCTTTTTACTTTGTTTCTATCGCATAGTACAATGTGAACACAATGCAAACATGCTTGTTTGTGTCTGAGGATACAGTAGCAAGGCTTCTGTGCTTGTTGATAGTATTCATTCCATAATAATGACTGGGGTTTGCAACCAATACCTCTTTCCCTGCATGTGTCAAAATCAGAACACTGGGATAATCTGTATGGATGGAATAACTAAAGTGAAAAATACAATGTTAAAAACTACAGACCCAGAATTCCACTGGCACAAAAAAATGAAATCAATGCATGTTTGAGTTAAAACACTGTCAACTCTGGAATATGAACAAGGCATGGCCCTAAATGAAGCTCTGACTCGATTTATATGTTGGCTGTGTTGAATGGACCATGTGCTTTTACACAGCACACTTCCAGTTTGACAGTGCAAACTGTCCATTGTTAACTTCTGCTCCTTTTGCACAATATTGAGCAGCACTGGGTTCACAGTGAGTAACGCTTTGCCCAAAATACTTTGGTTTGAAAGAAGATGGGAAAGATGCGTGTAGGTTGTGTCCAGTGAAACGAAGCCCGTATTACCTCTTTTAATGCCAGCCGGCGTTGTGATACAACGAGCCGGAATGCACAGTGCCGCAGGGGGAGGACAATGGTAACGTCGAGGTTGGAGGTGAAGCATACTGTATGCACTGTATCATTCTAAGCAATCATAATGTTGAAATTATTAAATAAGTTGATCAAACGTGGTGAAGCATACTGTATGACATTATGACATTAATTCAACAATGTGTACTGTATCATTCTAAGCAATCATAATACTTGTTGAAATTATTAAACAAGTTGATAAAACGTCTGAAATGAATTAATCTGTTGGATAGCCACGAGCTAGACTTGGACAAGACAGACAGAGATAAAAATAAAAATAAATTGAGATAATACAAATGTCAGCGTTGATGTCCAAGGCTAGCCATGATCACTGAGAGTATATACAATAAATGTGCTGTAATTCAAATTGCTCTGCACATACAATAAGTGTTGACTGGGGAATAAGACATAATATACACATGAGGACTGATTACACATGAGATACTGTACAACTGGGGAAGACAAGATCCTAGAACCTGAAAACTAGAACATGAACATAACACATGGAAATACAATACCTAGACAAGACAGGCAAAGTCTGTGACTGTGACAGAAAGCACCAATAGTCTTCCCTCAAAATCGATATCGAGGTATTTGGTGAAACAATAATTGTAACATTTTATTTTTTATCGCTCAGCCCTAGTTGGGACTTCCGTTTTCTGGTGTCAGTCATTCTTTTTCCTCTCTTAACAAGTCCACAACAGAGAAGAGAGAACTAGAGGTTACGTAGGTAACCCCGGTTCTTTTAGTTTAGGAGTGAGACACTCCCTATGGGAAACAGCGCCATCTGGCGATGCAACAGAGCTACACAATACGCTCCCGGGGCCCATTTATTGGGCTAGAGGGTATGTCACGCGACCGGCCATCCCCTCCCCTCAGCGGGAGGGCATAAGAGGCCCCGGTCGTGACGTCAACTTCCTCTTCCACACAGGTCCTCTGTTCGCAGTGGCGAAACAAAGGGGTGTTTGGGGAGTGTCTCACTCCTAAACTAAAAGAACCGGGGTTACCTACGTAACCTCTAGTTCTTTGTCGTTTTGTCGTGAGACACTCCCTATGGGATCTATAAACCCCCCGGAAGCGTTAAAAACATTGTATCCCCAGAAAAACCGCACGTCCCCAACTGGCTCAGGGACCCGCACACGGCGGGCCCCTGCCTCAGGGACGCCCAGGCCCACCGGGCCTGGACACGGCACAAGGGATGAGATAAAAGAAACCCTGACAGACCGAAGTCTTCCCCATTCAGCTAATAGAAGACAAGGCACGTCACCTACTAACTTCCTAAAAAGGGAACAGGGCCCCCCTGCTCCCGAGGACCAACAGATTGTTAGCCCCACGGGATCACATCAGGGGGAGAAAGGCACCTCAAGTAGATGAGGCTGCCACGCCAAGGACTGCGTGCGCCACCGAGGAAGCCGCCATGTCCAGGCTGTAGAAAGCTGCAAAGGTCGAAGGAGACGACCAGTTAGCAGCCGTGCAAAACCCCTGGACCGAAGCCTCTCTAGAGCGGGCCCAGGACGCAGCCAATCCCCTAGTCGAGTGCGCCCTCAGTCCAACAGGTACTGGGGCCCCACTACTAGTATAGGCGAGCCGTACGGCCTCACCTATCCACCTGGAAAGCGTCGGCTTGGCCATCGCCTTCCGCTGGTCACCCCGGCCGTAGGAGACAAACAATCGTGTTTGCGACCTACCAGGCGCCGTCACCTGACAGTAGAGCCTCAAAGCCCTCACTGGACAGAGACAATGTGACCGCTCATCCTCCGCCGAAGCGAAAGGAGGTGGATGAAACGCAACCAATCCGACCGGAGCCGGTGCAACCACCCCGGTCTTGGTAACGAACGCCAAGCTTGGTGTCAGCAGAACCCGTCTGCTATCCCCAAAGCACCTCAAGCACTCCGAACTCACCGAGAGTGCACGCAGGTCACTGACCCTCTTGGCCGTAGCCAGGGCCACCAAAAAGACTGTTTTCAGACTCAACACCTTGAGCCTCACAGTCTTGAGGGGTTCAAAAGAGGGGGGAAGGCAGAGTGCATTCAGCACCACCGCCAGATCCCAGGCCGGAAACAGAGGCCTGTTACCCGGCCTGGTCCGTCTGGCCCCGCCCAAGAACCGCCGTACCAGGTGACGATCGCCAACCGTCCCGCCTTCGAAACCTTCGTGGCAGACGGAGATGGCATCCAAGTACACCTTGACCGTCGAGAAGGTCAAGCCCTGATTCAACCTGCTCTGCAGGAAAATCAGAATGCTATGAACTGGCGCCCGAAAAGCCACCACCGCCGGTGACTGTTCCTGGCACCATGACACAAAAATATTTCATTTTATGTCATAAGCAGCCTGAGTGGATCCGGCCCTAGCCCCCTGAATAGTAGCTATCACATCAGGGGGCAGGCCACAAGCATCTAGATTGGCCCTCTCACGGGCCAGACCCACAGGTCTAGGTCCCGGGGGCTGGGGTGGTTGATCTCGGTCCCCACCTGCGTCAGCAGGTCCGTTATCGGAGGGAGGGACCAGGGCTCGGCGTAGAGCAGAGGAGTTATCTCCAACCTCCACACGCCCCAACCCGGAGCAACCAGCAGTACGGTCAGGCCCTGGAGCCTGACTCTCTCCAACGTTGGGCGGATCAGCTCCAGCGGCGGGAATGCATATAGCAGTTCCCTCGGCCACCTGTGAGCCATTGCGTCCAGCCCCAACGAAAAGTC
This sequence comes from Gymnoscopelus microlampas, assembly GCF_963454915.1. Lineage (NCBI taxonomy): Eukaryota > Metazoa > Chordata > Actinopteri > Myctophiformes > Myctophidae > Gymnoscopelus > Gymnoscopelus microlampas. The sequence goes on along the minus strand of NC_139949.1, from coordinate 42,938,300 downwards.
CGCTGCCTTCACCGAGAAAAAGCGAGAGCACTTCGCGTTCTCTGTTGAGGCAAACAAATCGACCTGTGGTCGGTCGAACCTGGTCAAAATCAGGTTCGCTATTCTCGGTTAAGTGACCAATCCGAGTACCAAGGTCTTCCCCCGGACAGCAGATCCGCTCCGCCGTTCTGGGGACCTGGGACGTGGACCGCACAGCCTGACAGTAGGCGCGGGTCGCACCACACCGCCAGCTTACGGGCCAGGCCGTCCAACACACAGGAGCCTAAGCCTCCCTGCCTGTTGACGGAGCTCACGGTTGTAGTGTTGCCCGTCCCGACCAGGACATGACAACCGCTGACGCGCACCTCAAAGTGAATCCATGCAAGTGGAGACACCAGACCTTGTCGAGGGTCCACAGTAGGCGGGATCCTGAGAGCCCGCATCCACCTCTGAAAGGTCCCAAAATAGCCTACTTAGGCAGGTCAGGTGTATGGCCGAAGTCATGAGACCCGCCACCTGCACTCACAGCATGTAAGTGACTGTCTTTCCTACACGGAAAGGCCTCACACAGGACAGGAAGCCGTCTATCCACTCCTGAGACAGACGCGCTGCGAGCGTGGTCGAGTCCAGTGAGAACCCCATAAGGCAGGTCTGCTGGGACGGAACCAAGACGCTCTTTCTAGAAACCGACAGTGGTCCACCTGTCCCCCTGACCGAACGTGCGCAGGAGCGCCACGGTCATCAGCATACGAAAACTGAATTTCGTAAGAGACTTGATGAGACCCCTTCATCCAGAGAGGGTCACATAGCCTCCCCCCTCCTTCTTTGGCCAGAAAACACACGAAAACCAGTTGCACCAAAAACTGGAGAAAACCGGGGTTACTTAAGTAACCTCTAGGTTCCAATTCGTAGACGGTTTTCTGAAGACGCCCTTGCTCAGTAGAGAGAGTCCCTCTCTCTCAGAGACATGGCTGCATTCCCTCTCCGCATGGGAGGAACATCTTGTGTCTGACATAGGAGGCATGTAAAGGTACGTGGAAAACCACGTTGTTGTCCAGGGGAGCTGACCGGTACAACCACAGTGTGTTACTGCTGTACTGAGCCTGACCAGTACAAAAACCAGTGTAACACTGACGTACCTGCTGCATTAAGCAACACAGTGTTGTCGAGCGAGGCTAGGTAGCCGATAGGTGAAAACAACAGTAGCCTGACTGGGGGCAAAAAGCAAGAAGAGGCTGGAGCCCCCTGTCAGTAGCCAACCGTCGATGTACGTCGACAAGTGTATTCCCTGTCTCCTCAGGGGGCCATAGCCGCCTGGGTGCACTCTTGATTGATTGATTGATTGAAATTTTTATTAGGCAAAAGAATGTAAAACAACACAGTTACATTTATAATGCTTTTGTCTAAAAGGTCCGGCCAAAAAAGTCCTTGCGGGCTTGTTTCCATTGGGGTCCTTGAATTAATTTCATAGACATCACGAAAACACGGGGGCTCAGGGACATCCTGTGTGGTGGGTAGATGGGAATGTGAAAATAGGCATCCTTCAAGTCTATACTGGTACACCAGTCGCCCTGACGCACCGTGCGTAAAAGCGTCTCGTTCGTCAGCATGCGAAACTTGAATTTCGTTAGAAATCTGATTAGACCTCTCAGGTCCAATATGGGACGTACACCCCCCCCCCTTTTTCTTGACCAGAAAATATCTTGAGTAAAAACCCAGGCGTTTCTGATCTGGGGACAACTCTCTTATGGCGCCTTTGTTTAGGAGAGAGAGAACCTCCTCTCTTAACGTGATCGCCGCAGCGCCTGTCGCGCTGGAGAAAATCACTTTGTCTGACATAGGGGGTTTCATGCAAAACTGTAGTTTGTAACCCTTCTGTATGGTGCATAGCACCCAAAGAGACGGGTCGCAAGCTTTCCATTGCGCTAGACAGCGAGCTAGGGGGTTGGAGCGAGTTAAAACAGCTGCTCGTTCCACCCGCTGTCTGTCCGTTGTCATGGCGACTAGTGACGAGCTCGCAAGCTCTGGCGTAGCCGAGCGTGTGACGCTCGCTAGAGGCAGTACGGGTGTTACCTGACTGACAGAAGGATTCGGGAAAGTCACGTGATCCCGCACGCGGTGCCTCCCCAATGTTGAGATCCGGTCGGAGAAGCCCCTCGTCCGTCTCCGGTCGGAAACGGAAGTAGTTGGATACGGGGAGGTCACGTGGGTACCTCCCCGGCGTCAACATCCGGTGGGGGACGCTCGACGTCCGTGTCCGGTCAGAAACGGAAGTGGTTAGCAAGCCTACCTTCCGTTCGGCCATCTTAGGATCGGCTGGTGAAACGAGCGTGGCCTGTCCCGAGGAGCAGGGGCGCCCTCTCGTGGACAGAGGTGGTACTGGTTTCAGAGCTGATCTTCTTAGAGGATTGAATGCACTCAATATGTTTCTCCCACATGTATTTGGAAAAACGAGAAACGGCTTTACCAAATACTGTGGGCTCATGGGGGGGGGCGCCATGTGGGTGGTCCCCGTTGTCTCTGGTACATATGTGGATTCAATATGCTCGTCACACACGTATCCGAAAAACCTAGAAAGGGTTTCTTCGGATACTGTGGGCTCATTGTGGGACCGTCGAGAAAGGGGGGCCGGCAAGAGACCGGTCCTCTTTCTCTCTGGTGTACAGGCATTAAAGCAGTCAGATTGCTTGTCCCACACGTATCTGGAAAACCGAGGAGGGGTTTTTCGGATACTGTGGGCCCAAAGGCAGACCATCAGAGAACGGGGGGCCGGCAAGAGACCGGTCCTCGTTCTCCCTGGCACAAAGGCGGAGTTTGAAAAAAGACAAGGTACTTTTCAACGCATGTAAAGCCACAATCACAGGGTATTTCTTCACAGCCCTCTACAGAAAGTGCGACATGCTCCTCTGTTTGGCAGTGGAGGGGTCCATGACTCTGTCCTCGAGAAATACAAGGGGTCCCTGTCTCCTTCCCAACCGAAGAGGGGGGGGGGGAGAGACTGGTTTTCCCATCTGCACTGGAGTTATTCAATTCAGTGTAGCAAACACATTGGCATAAGGCGAACATTATAAAAAATAATGGAGAAACGCATTATACCTAGTATCCCTTCAGTGTTTGGGGAGCCGAAAAACCGGCTCCGTCCAATCACTATGGGCTTAAGTCAGATAGTGTCTGATCATGCAGGGTGTGGTGAAATTACAACCATAATGGCACAAAGACAGGCAATATAATCAATATATTGACAGTGAAAAGCATTATATCGTATCCCAACCGTATTCGAAAAATGCTAAATGTGACCAGTGTGACAGACATATTAGCACAATGAAAGGCATTATGTACCACAATATACTGACGCTGAATGCATAATATGTTGTATCCAATAGTGTTAGGAGGACGAGCACTGAGGCCTCTCCTAGCATTGTGGACTCAAGTCGACATGGTTTGAATAATGCAAGGTTTGGTTCTTTGTAACAATTTTTATTGGCACAAAAAACAGGCATTTATACATTGTACTGACCTCACAGAATGTGCAAAAATCTACCCTGCTTCTGCTCTGTAGACACTGGGAGGAACAGGGTGGTCAGCGTCGCGTACTCCGCTCACGAAGGGGGTCGGGCTAGTTTACCGCGGGCCACCGCTTGTGGTAGCTGGAGTTGGGGTAGGGAGGCGGGAGTGTCGCGGTGGTGCTGGGCGAGCACCGCTAGCACCTTCGGCGTTCCCCGTACAGGCCTTGGCCTGGTCGTAGCGAGCCATCGCGTGGTGAAAGAAAACAGCTGTGGCTGTAGCCGAAACAGCTAAGCTGGTCAAGGTTAAGCTAACCGCTCCATTAGGAGAGTTAGCGCCGCGGATGTAGTCTAACGGCCAAGCTAGTAGCAGCTAGCGGCTAGGCTAAGAAGCAGCTAAAGGCTAACGCCTGCTCACCAAAGGTTAGGCTAACAGCCCTATTCGGGGAGTTTAGCTCAGCGGGAAAGGGGTTTAGCGCCGTGGATGTGGGAGGGTTTCGGGGGAACCGAGCGAGAGCCGTCGGTGTCCCCTTAACTACCGGCACAGGCCGTATCTGTGACAAAGCAGCCTCACAGAGACCCGGGCGAATGCTTCGCAGACAGACTCGGGGCCGGAGAGCGCGTAGAAGGCGTGCGCGGCACCGAGACAACACAATTCGAGTGTCGTGGAAAAGAGCGACAAAAGGCTAGGCTAACAGTTCTATTCGGGGAGTTAGCTCAGCGGATAGGGGGTTAGCGCTGTGGAAGTAGCCAAACAGCTAAGCTAGTAAGCTAGCGGCTAGGCTAAGGACAGCTAAAAGCTAACGTCGGCTCACAAAAAGCCAGGCTAACAGCTCTAATCGGGGAGTTAGCTCAGCGGGAAAGGGGGTTAGCGCTGTGGAGGTAGCCGAACAGCTAAGCTAGTAAAGCTAGCGGCTAGGCTAAGAAGCAGCTAAGGGCTAACACCGGCTCACCACGAGGTAGAATAAAGTTAGTTTTCTGGAGTTTAGTCGAGCGAGAAAACCCGTGGGTAACTTAACCTAGTCTCCGCTTTGGGCTAAAGCTGGTTTCTCGCTTTGGGTCCTGAAGAGTGGAGTAATCATCGAATAAATGTAGATTTCAGTTTTTAACAAGCGTGTAGCCATGTTATCATCTGCGAACAGAGGAACTGAAGAGGAAGTTGACGTCACGACCGGGGCCTCTTATGCCCTCCCGCTGAGGGGAGGGGATGGCCGGTCGCGTGACATACCCTCTAGCCCAATAAATGGGCCCCGGGAGCGTATTGTGTAGCTCTGTTGCATCGCCAGATGGCGCTGTTTCCCATAGGGAGTGTCTCACGACAAAACGACAAAGAACTGAGTGGAATGTAGGTCAGAGATTTGACTCTTGAAAGGGGTTCAAGTCTCCTGGCACTGCAGCATAACAAGGATGATGCAGGGATGAAGGGAGAAGCATGACATCTTAATTCCTTCATCTTGGCACCAGTAAGATGTCAAACAGAGATCTAGAGAGAGCTGCTTCAACCCAAGAGGAATTTGACTGAAAGTCACCTTCTATCTTTAGCATGAAATTGCTATCCACTCTTACTGGCAGCACTTCTGTTAGAAACCCATAGAGCCCTGGATTAGGGTCCTGCGAGTCCCATGGGATCCAACTCAAATCTCGTGGGTGTGCTGAATTTTTTATTGCTGCGGGCGGGAATGGGCGGTCAAAAAGTACTTTGCGAATTCTGTTGCATTCCGCAATGACCTGGAAGTCCCCGCGTTCCCAGCCCATCTCAGAGGAGCAAAGCCTGGTTAAAACCTAATGTAGAGCGTGTCTTTAGGGTTACTGTTTATTTACTGACATTAAACTTGGAAAGGAGAGAGAGAACAGACGTTTACCTGATCACTCGTCATGGTGTTGTTTTCCTCTCTCTCTGTCTCTCCAAACATTGACAAGGTACTGTGACATGAGGGTAAGACGGGGCCTTTGTGTTATTTGTGGAGTCCTCTGCAACTGACCTAGTGAGAGTAGTAGTCAGATCAACCGGCTCACGGGCACTATTTTTTCTAACAGCAAATTTAATTGTGGCGATTTACGATTTACTCGGTTTAATTTCATCCATGGTCCTTTTCCATTGCAGGAAGGGACAGTGAGGGGAAAATGTGAAAGTTGAACTAATAACAACGTATTGTATTGTATTGTACTAGAAGGTCGGGCCGCTACGCGGCCCTCCCATCTAGTAGCCTGGCCCGCACATCGGAGACAGAGACAGTGGAGCGTGTAGATGTTCATTGCAACACCGGTGCTTGTTTCTTGCACATGATTTGGCAACGCACAAACCGAAAGCGAAACCTAACTGCAGCATGCAAACCGAAAGCGAAACCTAACTGCAACATGCAAAGCAAAAGCGAAACCTAACATGCGCAGTTTTTTTTTGGAACAAACCCTTTTTTTGGGACAAACCCTTTTTTTGGGACAAACCGCACATGCCAATTGTATTATAAGATGTGCATTTGAGGTGACGGAACACCTGGGCCGAGCTCTGGCCAGATCCAGCACGTCTTTTTCAAGCAATCACAACACGGATTTCATGAACAGGGAACGTTAACAGATCTGTAAAGCCTCAACTCACTCTCTCTCTCTCTCTCTCTCTCTCTCTCTCTCTCTCTCTCTCTCTCTCTCTCTCTCTCTCTCTCTCTCTCTCTCTCTCTCTCTCTCTCTCTCTCTCTCTCTCTCTCTCTCTCTCTCTCTCTATTTGTAGTGGTGATAACATTCTGACACGTTCTACAACTGTCAAGAAAATATCATTGTTGAAGCTTCTTGGCATTATGGGGTCAGCTAGCCAGTAGGCCTGTCTGGCTACCACCAGATTCTGGCTAATTGAGAGATATCAAAGCCAAATGTAAAAACATGAACTGTTAGGCTATTATTATCTTACTTATTAGAATAATTTATTAGAATGCCTCTCAGCCACTCAAAATGTGTCAGAACTAAAGCCTAACCGATATACTGGATCAGTCAGGCCGATATATTGACCATTATTTTACTTTTCTTTTTAAATTAAATTTGTATCGCGGTAATGCAGGTGATGTGTCCTGTGTTGCGATGCATTGTGAGCTTGTATATGGCCTATCTTTAAATGTACTATAGAACATTCAGGACATTCCAAATCTGGAATGTCCTGAATGCACGAAAGCCTTAACAGTAAAGATACATTTAGGAGGTACTGTATGCTCATGAGTAAAGAAAAAAATTATGTCATGAAATGCCATGATAATGTTGACATTTTACACAGTTGTTACCTTTTGCAGGGCAATGATTTCTATGTATTTCAAATGGGCTTTTTTTCATTTGGAGTCCATGACCTTGCAGTCAACAGAAGTGACAGGGTCAATAGCTCACAAACAGCCTGAGAGTTGTTTTGTGTTTGTTCATATAGTTTGGTTTTCCTTCAAGGCCTATTTTCCCTTCCTGTTCCAGTGTCCGTCATAAAAAAAGGGGAAAAATAAATACATTTATGTGGATGGGCATTCCATTTGCTGCTGGACAAAAACGTTTGTTGCCTTTTGTAAATCACAATTTTACTTATAATGACCTTGTAACAGGCGACACATAACATGCCACATATAGCTGTCCATAGCGCATGAACGAACATGCATGCTGTATTGGTTTTCTTACTTCACAGAGGGAGAGGAAAGACATAGCTAACAGGAATTTATATTGCTGTTTAATTTTCCATCTCTGAACACTTCCTCAATAAAACAAATCAAGTGTGCTGTATTATAATATAAGTCACGTCAAAGAGAGCGGGCAAACAGGGATGCATGATAAGTGCACAAGAGCCAGCGGAGGACAGAAACTGTCAAAGTGAGAGGTTAGAACACATCTCAGTGTTAAAATAAATGGGCTGGTCTCAAGAGCAACAGCAGATTGTGCTCAAATGGAAATGCCTTTCCATCCTATTGTACAGAGAGGTTGTTTTAATGCAGTGAATGCACACTGCATTTCGTCCTTGACTGCGTTTTAATGGACGTGTAGTGCAACAGTCAGGCCTATTTCCTGATATCATCTATGGCCAGAAAATGACTCTTCATAGATGACAGCCTGAAGGCCATACACATTGGCATGCTCAGAAATACAACATGGCACAAAATGAACCACTACCTCCAGTCTTCTCTCTCTTCTACTGCAGAACCACAGAAATGTTTTAGCATTTCCACAGATTTAAAAGTCGCTACTGTATTTCCACACATTTAAAAACAGCTTCAAAACATACCTTTTATAAATACCACATTATAGATGCTAAAACACTACAATATTTTAGCTGAGAATGACACTGTGGAGATCTTTGACAAAGTTATTGGCATTTTGTCTTCATAAAGCTTTTATGTTGGTCGCTGTGTGAAATAAAGTGGCCATTTAAGTGGCTCGTAAATATAACGTCACTCGGTTCAATGCCTTGAAAAAAATACCTTTATATCCCACTCGAGACTGTGACAACTGATGTGGTTGGTCCATGATAAAGATGTGCAGGAATCTGATTTGAATTTGGCATTATATTAAAGCAATATTGAACTTTGCTAGATTTGGAAGAGGTTGTATTGTAATTGTATCCCTACCTGGATGATATAAATCCAAATATGTGACTGGGTACAATGGTTTATGCCGCAAGGTGGCATTTTTCATTTTTCATGTTTTACACATATATACACATATTGTTGAACATCTTTATCTGTTGCTTTTGTGCTCCATGAACGAGAAACCGAAAATAGCCATTTTGATTCACTATCATCGTATGAAGAAGCAGGAATCAAGATCTAAGTTTCCCTACATAAACAAACGCAAGCAAAGAATGTCCTGTGTGTCATTTTGGGGAAGTGAAATGGCTTTATTAACCAGTATTATATAGATTACCAAAAGCTAAAGTCATTTTATGAGACAATGCCAGTCCCAAAAGGCTAACTCTCTTTTAGGTCTACATCACATTCAAGTTAAACACATTCCTTAAATAAAAGACTATGTTAACATTATTGGGGACCGTCTCTGTTCAGACAGACTAGGCACAGCTACCATAAAACACAGAGATAAACAGAGTAGCCGCATGGTTTACAGCAGCTTGCTCATTGTGGGTTTAAACCACTCCACACCCACAGTGTTTACAGAGCATGTCAAAGACCCTGAGAGTTTAATTATTCACTGCATGATCCGTTTATTTGTTTAACTCAGACTGAACATGCACTACTGTTATTTATCCAAGGCTGTAAACCTCAATGGGTTGAGTCCTAATAGGTACAGACAAGAGTCTTCAAGAAAAACACCCTGTCAGGTTTAAAGGGGGTCATACGTGAACTATCAAATTAACTTCATTTGTGGCATTTTTTGCAAAACAGGCCCCTCCCGCAAATTCAGGGGGAAATGGCCGTGGCTTATATGGGAAATGGCGGCATGATCCAAGAAATCTAGGGAAATGGTTTGGTTGTACGGTTCAAGAGTTATGCTATGTTGGCCAAAATGTGAAGCGGCCCATTATAGCGCCACCATGAGGCTGATTTGAAAAGTTTGTGGTGGAGTTTCTTCCTTGGTCTACTGGGATTCTGAATTGAAATCTCACGCTAATCGGTTCAGCAGTGCCTGAGAGTGGCTGTTCGCTGACTTGATGAAGACAGGATAGGTACTAACATGGCAAGGCTTGTTCTTTCATGTGGTCTGCTTCTGTTGGCAGCAGCCTTAGGAAACATGCAGTATTCCCTACAGACTTTACCTGTAGCCCTCCTGGTTCCAACCTCCACTCGCCCTCTATCCACCCCTCTGTTCCTCCTCTGTTCTTCCATGTACTCAGCAGCCCACTGCTGTCCTGGCTAATGCATTATAAATCAATTATTTTCTGCCGCAGAGCCAATCTGTCTAATCTTCTCTCTCTAACATCCAGTGAAATCATACAACAACTGGGTTCATCCTGACTCACGTGGACTGGAACCGCACCAGCTTGCCAGGGGCATCATACATATTTTAGAATTCCCAAAAAGTCGGGAATTTGTTGTGAGAGGCTCAGTGGAACAGCACATTATAACTACTTAGTTATAACGTAGTTAGTTATAGTGTAATGTAATGTAATGTATGTTATGAAGCTTTTTTGTTTTGTTTTTTGAAGATTTTTTTGGCGGGCTTTTTATGCCTTTGTTATCGATAGGAGAGTAGGCTGACCGGAAATGGGGAGAGAGAGATGGGGAGTGACACGTAGCGAAGGCCGTCGGTATCGGGACTCGAACCCCCGGCGTGCTGCCAAGCTACATTGCAGCCTTGGTGCCCGGACCGCTACGCCAGTGGCCGGGGCCAATGTTATGAATCATTTGTAAGCACATTATAATGCATTATGATGAATTATAAATGTGATTATAATGCATTATAGACCCAACCACTCGCCCTCTATCCACTATTAAGTAAAGTGTTACCTGGTAGTTATAATGTGCTGTTCCACTGAGTTTATAATGCATTATGATCAGCACTTATAAATTACATTATTATAAGTTATAATACTTCATAAACATTGTTATAAGTTGTCGTGCATATTTATAAACATGTACAACAAGTGTTATAATGCCTTAAGGTCATTATAATGCATTATACATGTGGTTATAACGCATTATAGACCCGACCTTAATCCAAAGTCTTACCCGAAGATCTCTTCTGTCACACTTTCATTCATTGCACTTAAGTTTCTTGCTGGGGCATCTCTCCACGTCACTTCTATCTCACGCTTTCAAAACCTAACGGTGCGTTTTAACAGCGGGCGATACTCGGCGACATCGTCCAAAAAGATAAAGAAAATCCATCTTTCATCGCCCCCCCGCCCACTTCGCCCGATCGCCGGCTCTCATAGACTTTCATTATCTTTTGGGCGATGTTGCCCGGCATCGCCCGAGAGTTGCCCGCTGTTAAAACGCACCGTAAGAGTGAGCGCTGCTAGCCAATCCGTTTCTTTCAGTTTGCAGTCAGCCAATCAGGAGATCGGCTCCTTCTTACAAATATAACTGCCTCTGTCATCCTGTCATTCTCTGTTCAGTGAGTGTCAAGCAAGCATCATCACCCACAGGCAATGCTGTTGCGATTGAATCAGTTCATACTAGTTTTAAGTGTGCTATTTATTGCCACGTCTGACTCCGACAATGAGATCGCAGATGAAGAATTATCAGTGCAGGGCAATATAAGCTATGATACTACTTCCGTGTTGCCGGCTGGCCCCAGGAGGAATGATGGGTTATCTGCTTGGCGGTTGCAAAGCCCTGATATGGCATTGCTGTATCAACAGTTAGCGGCGCAGAATGTTAATGCGGCCCTGGGGCTAAATGCCTCCCACTTCAAGGTTTGGCTATAGCTTCACTCACCAATCCCTGGCTGATGATGTGTCACTACCTGGCCCTGCTCCTCCTGCTGACGCCGCTGCTGCTCACGCTGGATCCAGCCCGGAGAGTTCCAGGCCATCTTGGTGGGAGAAAAAGGACCAAGAAGCAGTGTTACACCTGTATGTCAATAAAGTATTCTATTCTATTCTAATGTATATTATTCCATACTGGAATGGGATCTCTTTCCTTAAAAAAAAATGTTTTGGGGTCTTTTTATGCCTTTATTGACAGGTCAGTAGGCTAACAGGAAATGGGGGAGAGAAAGATGGGGAGTGACACGCACCAAGGCCGTAGGACTTAGGGCTCGAACCCGCGACACATTGTCAGGCTACACCGAGCCTAGGTGCCTGGACAAGGCCGGGATCTCTTTCTTTCGTAATGGCAGCGCATTTGTTAAGATTCCTTGACATTTTTTCATAGATGCGGTGCCATCCGTGTTTTTTTGTTTTTGTGTTCACTTTTTATCAAGGTCAGTAGTTTACAAGTGAATGGCCGCCTCAAGTTTCTGACCTCATGCCTTCTCTGTTCATTCTAATGATCACCAAAAAAATTATTGCAGACATTTTACTTACTTTTTTTGTGAGAAATCCTGTCCAGTGAAAAAGAGATTGTTCTTCCTTCAAGGATTTTCAAGTTGTGACTTTTCTTGCCTCTGTGCGGGGTATTTATATGCAAATATCCCGGCCAATGACATTGCAAGACTAAACAATAGGATCCAATGATGATGTTTAGGTGAAAGAATAACAGGAAAACAAATGATTTATACCATGTTTTTGATAAAATACAAATGTTGTTATATTACAACTGCGGGTCTTGGAGGGTTAAATGTATCCTATTGTCATGGCATGTTCTGTTTGGGGTCGTAGTCAGGGCATTCTACTTCCCGGGATATTAGGATGTTCGAATCGAGAGCCGCTTCACTTGGCTATCTGTCAATCCTAATTTCATGATTACAGCTCATCATGTTCCTGGCCATGTGAACGTAATAGCCGATTCTTTATCTGACTTTAAATTTCAGGTTTTCAGGGGGCTATGCCCCAGATGCCAATTCAGCTGCAACACCTGTTCCACACAGCGATAATCCTCTCTTAGGCAATTTTAAGAGTCAGCCAGGTTTTATATGAGGAAAGGTTTAGCTGCATCAACCCTCCTATCTCTGCTGTCGGGCAGAATTCAGCTAACTTCAAAATGTTAATTTTTTAGGAAATGAAAAAAGACTAAACAAAAAGTGGAGTTAGGAGGTTTTGTCCATCATTGACAAGAACAGCTCAATTGACCTCCAAGCTCACAATGAGGTTGGAGGTCAAAAGGGTGTGGAGCCTGGAATCAGCAAAACCAGCAGACAGTTTGAGGATCTAATGGAATTAGCTGATTTTGTCAGAAGTGCTTTTTAATACTTTTCATTGTTTCAAATTATTTAACCAACACACAGACGTAAAGGGTGTTCAATAGCACTGATTTATGAAAAATTAAAAGCTGAAAATTTGAGTTACTGTAGCTGGTTTCTGCCAGACACTACGATATGATTTTGCTTGGACAGTGATATCATATCGTACAGTTTTGCTTGCTACAGTTTGTGCTTTCAATTGTTATTGCAAGGATGTACAGTAAGGAATTAAAGGCCTTCCTATATTCATAGATTAGTTGCTGGGATTCAATTTAATGCTAGGTGCCATGATCCTTCCTTTTTTAGGCTGTTTTCTCATCCTTCAATTAAAATCACAATTTTGCTGTCTGGAATCTGCTGTCTGGAATCTGCCCTCAGCATGACACGACCAATGAGAGTTAGCACTGTCGTTGTTGCTAAGATATGGTGAGTGGCACATAGCGTCTCTGCCCCATAGCCTGTAGATCTCTCACACATGATTGGTGTAGCCTGCGTTGCCAGGTCTGCCTTTTGTATAAGCGATTTTGGGCTTATTTAGGCGTGCTTTTGGGGCTCAGTTTTTGTCGCAGATGATGATGATTGGCTGTTAAAAGAACCATCCGGAAGTAAATTGCGAGCTGGCGAAGTGATTTGCATAAGTATTGGGGCATAATGCGTTTGATATTAATTGTACATCAAGTGCATGCAAGTTAGTCCTTGGGCCAAACCCCAAAATCTCACATATCGCTACCACCTGGGATGGCAAATTCTAGTTGGGATTTTTTTATTCCTATACATCCCTAGATATTATTTTTGTATGATAGACCTTCCTGAGGCCCAGCTAAATTGGGGTTATCAGCTGCTAAAGTTACCACCCCCCATTGAAAAATGGCATTTTAGACACATGTGCATATCTTGGTATTGGCTCACGTTCAGGGCATATTACAATGTTTTATATTTTATGTTTGGTATCATTTTTAAGGGGACACTTTGAGCTTTCATTCGAGCCCTTTGGTGACTATGTATGATAAGTACAGTGGTCACTGGAGCTCTTCAAACCTTTAATAACCTTTTTTTTCTCACAATTTCCGCCTAAACCATATATTTTCTTTTAGTTCTGTGGCATCAAGAAACATCAGAGACACAAAACACAACAACTGGAATACTGACATGACCCTAAGGATTCAGGAAATGTATAATTTACCCATAGTATTTCATTCTGGGGTGGTAATTTTCAGCCTTATCTTAAACAAGCACTTTTTATGAGAAATAGACCGGTCAATAGGCATATAAGAAAGAGTACCACTAAACCTCCCTAAACATTGATACAAAAGGGTTTTCAATAGATTCTGGTACCTTTAGGCATGCTTGAGAACATCCCAAATATCCAGGAAAATATACTTAGCAGAAAGGCATAATTTTCAAGATGCCATCCAAGATGGTCATGCAGTTCTGGGCAAGAACCATGCAGTGTTTTGCATTCAGTACAAATATGTAATTTCTGCCTATTGTAACTTCTAGGAGAGGAGACTGCATCTATAGCTGTATGAGACCACTGTACTGTATCTAGAAACCACTGTACTGTACTGAATATATTGGAAGTGGTCTGTAGACCACTGTAGTGCATCTGTAGACCACTGTAGTGCATCTGTAGACCACTGTAGTGCATCTGTAGACCACTCTAGTGCATCTGTAGACCACTGTAGTGCATCTGTAGACCACTGTAGTGCATCTGTAGACCACTGTAGTGCATCTGTAGACCACTCTAGTGCATCTGTAGACCACTGTAGTGCATCTGTAGACCACTCTAGTGCATCTGTAGACCACTCTAGTGCATCTGTAGACCCCTCTACTGCATCTGTAGACCACTGTAGTGCATCTGTAGACCACTCTAGTGCATCTGTAGACCACTCTACTGCATCTGTAGACCCCTCTACTGCATCTGTAGACCACTGTAGTGCATCTGTAGACCACTCTAGTGCATCTGTAGACCACTGTAGTGCATCTGTAGACCACTCTACTGCATCTGTAGACCACTCTAGTGCATATGTAGACCACTCTACTGCATCTGTAGACCACTGTAGTGCATCTGTAGACCACTCTAGTGCATCTGTTAGACCACTCTACTGCATCTGTAGACCACTGTAGTGCATCTGTAGACCACTCTACTGCATCTGTAGACCCCTCTACTGCATCTGTAGACCACTGTAGTGCATCTGTAGACCCCTCTACTGCATCTGTAGACCACTCTACTGCATCTGTAGACCACTGTAGTGCATCTGTAGACCCCTCTACTGCATCTGTAGACCCCTCTACTGCATCTGTAGACCACTGTAGTGCATCTGTAGACCCCTCTACTGCATCTGTAGACCACTGTAGTGCATCTGTAGACCCCTCTACTGCATCTGTAGACCACTCTAGTGCATCTGTAGACCACTGTAGTGCATCTGTAGACCCCTCTACTGCATCTGTAGACCCCTCTACTGCATCTGTAGACCACTGTAGTGCATCTGTAGACCCCTCTACTGCATCTGTAGACCACTCTACTGCATCTGTAGACCACTGTAGTGCATCTGTAGACCCCTCTACTGCATCTGTAGATCACTCTAGTGCAGACCACCACACTGTATCTATTGCTATCTGAGACCACTTTACTGTATCTAGAGACCACTGTATTGTGTATATATACCACTGTACTGCATCTATAGCTATATGAGACCACTGTATTGCATCTAGACCACTGTGCTGCATCTATATCCCACTGTACTGAATCTATAAACCACTGTACTGCATATATAGACCATTGTACTGCATCTAAAGACCACTGTACTGCATCTATAGACTAGCTACTGTATCTATAGACTGCTGTACTGTATCGATAGACCACTGTAGTGCATCTGTGTAGACCATGTAGTGCATCTGTAGACCCCTGTCGTGATCTGTAGACCCCTCTAGTGTGTCTGTAGACCCCTCTAGTATGTCTGTAGACTACTGTCTTGATCTGTAGACATCTCTGGACACTGATACTGCATCTGTAGACCCCTCTACTGCATCTGTAGACCACTCTAGTGCATCTGTAGACCACTCTAGTGCATCTGTAGACCACTCTAGACCACTATACTGCATCTGTAGACCCCTCTACTGCATCTGTAGACCCCTATACTGCATCTGTAGACCCCTCTACTGCATCTGTAGACCCCTATAGTGCATCTGTAGACCACTGTAGTGCATCTGTAGACCACTCTACTGCATCTGTAGACCCCTCTACTGCATCTGTAGACCACTCTACTGCATCTGTAGACCACTGTAGTGCATCTGTAGACCACTCTACTGCATCTGTAGACCCCTCTACTGCATCTGTAGACCACTCTACTGCATCTGTAGACCACTGTAGTGCATCTGTAGACCCCTCTACTGCATCTGTAGACCACTCTAGTGCATCTGTAGACCCCTCTACTGCATCTGTAGACCACTCTACTGCATCTGTAGACAACTGTAGTGCATCTGTAGACCACTCTACTGCATCTGTAGATCACTCTACTGCATCTGTAGATCACTCTAGTGCATCTGTAGATCACTGTACTGCATCTACCGAGCCTTTGTGGCGACATAGTCATGTTAAATGTGCTTTATATATACATGTTTAAAGCTGTGTTGAGTTGAGATGCAGTATAGTGGTCTATAGATACAGTACAGTGGTCAATGTATGTGGTCTATAAATGCAGTACAATGGTCTATACATGCAGTACAGTAGTTTATAGATTCAGTACAGTGGGATTGGATGCAGCACAGTGGTTTATAGATTCAGTACAGTGGGATATAGATGCAGCACAGTGGTCTAGATGCAATACAGTGGTCTCATATATGCAGTACAGTGGTCTCATGTAGCAATAGATGCAGTACAGTGGTATATATACAATACAGTGGTCTCTAGATACAGTAAAGTGGTCTCATATAGCAATAGATACGGTGCGGTGGTATATATACAATACAGTGGTCTCTACATACATTAAAGTGGTCTCATATAGCAATAAATACAGTGGGGTGGTCTAGATACAGTACAGTGGTTTCTAGATACAGTACAGTGGTTTCTAGATACAGTACAGTGGTCTCATACAGCTATAGATGCAGTCTCCTCTCCTAGAAGTGGTCTCCTTTTTACAATAGGCAGAAATTACATACTTGTACTGCATGCAAAACACTGCATGGTTCTTGCCCAGAACTGCATGAGATAGGCATACATTTGGCATGTCTGTACAGGAGAGGCTTGTAGGTATCCATGTAACCCATTTTCATTCACATATATTGAGGTGACAGCTCAAGGGACCATTTGGAAAATGGTGATGGTCGTTTTTCCCTCGCCAAAATGTTGTCTTAACTTTGAATCATTAGGTATTTAGCCCCCTTCCCGACAAGGTAGCATGACAAGGTTGGTCCCATTGGAAACCTGAGGTTGTCTGGAATCAAATGGTATCTCTATCTTTGGGCTACGTCTAAATTTGAGTGTTCCACAGTCTCCGAAAGACAGTCTCGCCGGCGTTCCAGCCAGTCATCCCGCAGGTCTCATAGGGTTAATAAAACATTGAAAAAAACACACTTGGGACCACTTTTTTTCTTGGGATCATCAAAATCCCAATATTAGAAGTCCTATGGATGCCAAAAATCAAAACTAGAAAAAAAAATAAGCAGTCGCGCGTGGACCCCTCCTAGGGCCTCTACTACTTCAGCTTTGATTCCTGAAAAAACTGCTCCACCACCAAATAGGCCACACCCACTTCATCAACTACTTTAATTGGACACAGGTTTGTTTAATTTATAAAAAAAAAAGGAGCAGTGTGATGTCCAAAAAGTGTGTTATATAACTTTTAATATGTTGTTGGCTATGAATGAAAATCCGCCTATAGAGAAAAAATAACATGTCAAAAAATATAAAAAGCTGCTCCTATGGAAAGTCTATCATATTTTTATTTACTTATATTGGCCCAAAAAACAATTTAGTATAGGTAAGGTTTTGCCAACTTTGTGGTAGCGATATCTCGTCTGGCCCAAGGACTAAGTACAGTAACGGTATGGGAAGCAGGTATGCTGGGAGGCAGAATATTGTGGAATTTTAGTGAAAAGTTTAGAGTTAGAGTTAGTTGGGCCATGTGTCTGGACATGCAATCATGTGGACTCCATGAGAGTGCTTGTCAATTATTGTGGCAGGATTCATGATGGCCTTTAGCCTTCCATCGCTGGATAATAATTACTGCTGGCGTTTGACAGCCAATTAGCCTTCCATGTTGGCAATTCTACCTCATTGCATGCCTTGGACATTTGGACATTTGGATGGACTTCTCGCCTTCTATTGATTGCAATTCCTACTCACTGCTGGCCTTCGATGGCCCTTTAACATTTCGACACAAAGGTTTTATTTAGGCTGTCTCTACCCTGGTAAGAAATCTTTAATTATTTTGGGGGTTCTCTCTCCTATCTAATTGCCAAAATTGTGTATCTTTTTAATTTGTTTTTTTTCATTCATCTTGATCTCTCCTTATTGAAATGGAGTGAGGTAGGTGCTTGCAAAACATAGGGGATGCAATAAGTTAAATAATTCTAATGTACGAGCAGGAACAAATGCAACATTGGCACGGGCCTGGACGACACATGACAGAAACACCTATAGGTGACGTGACAAGACATTTTGCATTACAGTTGTAGGCTGTTAAGGAAAAACACGTGTCTACGGATTGGATAAATCCAGTCAGAAGGCACATAAATCCTAATGGCTTTAAAAAGCGTCCTGTTCCCCTTCATATCCCCCAAGCCTCTCAGACCAAGCAACCACAAGGAAATACCACAAAATCTCTGCCTGCAGCATTGAGTCCAATTTTCACTCTAACCCACAGGCAGAAACTAGGAGCATTTTGGTTTAAATTGATTATTGAGAAGTTGACTACAGTTAAAACTTCTATCTTTACTGCAGCAGACTTTTTTTTTTTACGGCTGAATTAGTGCATTCCTCTCTTTGATATTGAAATATTATATGTTTAAGGGGGGCACCCAGCTGCAGCCAAGTTACAACCGATTCTACCAGATGAGAGTGCACCATGATTGCCTCGCAGTTGTCCCCATTATGTACAATCTTTATCTGTTTGTATCCTGAGGGGCTAAACTGGCTCTGGAGACCTATTAACTTTATGACAACATCAAATGCATGTCAGCTCCTTTGAGAGTTGCACTGTGCCACTTCCTCAGACTTTCTCTAGACTTGTTATTGATATTCACTGGGCACCTATCTAGATGGCTGCTGCTGGACATGTTCCACTGATGAAAAAATAATAATAGTTAGCAGTGAACAAATAAAAGTGCAGGGGAGCTATTAGCAGTGGCGAGGAGGAGGAGGAGGCGTGATTGATTTTTAATCTGGCGGTGATGAGCGAGGTCACTGGTGATGATTAAAGTGTGGGGAGGCCCCCCATCACGGGGGAGCATGGTGGGCCACAGCTCTCCTCTGTACGCACCTTGATGAGGTGAAGTGCTGCGAGAATGCAGAGTCTAGCACGCCACTCCTTAATGCCTGATTTACTGCCTTTGATTGAAAAGAACAGTGTGTGTGTGTGTGTGTGTGTGTGTGTGTGTGTGTGTGTGTGTGTGTGTGTGTGTGTGTGTGTGTGTGTGTGTGTGTGTGTGTGTGTGTGTGTGTGCGTGCGCGCGCGCGCGTGTGTCAAGGTTATAATAGTTTTGGATTTTTCATGTTAGTTTAGTTTTAATGCGTTTTGAATTTTGTTTTCTAATTCAGTTAGTTTTAATTTGTTTCTAGAGCGGATTTGCTGGTTTTTATTATTTATATTTTTTATACTTTTGGCCCTTTTCAATCCTGCACCAAATAAAAAAATTACGTCAGGTGGAGGATGGAAAAGGGACAAAGTATTGTGTAATAAAAACTCAACAAAAGATAAAAAATATTCAGTTACAGATTAAATATATAAATAAATTGACCAAAACAAAAACTAAGGGCATTTTGTTTATCATTTCAATTAGTTTTAGTTAGTTTTGTAAACACACAATACAGTTTCAGTTGGTTATCTTTTTTTTTTTATTATTATTTATGTATTTATGTATTAATGTGTTTTCAATTTTAGTTTGTTTTAGTTTGTTTAGTTTGTTAATGTTATTTTGATTGTTTTTGTTAACTATAATAACCTTGGTGTGTGTGTGTGTGTGTGTGTGTGTGTGTGTGTGTGTGTGTGTGTGTGTGTGTGTGTGTGTGTGTGTGTGTGTGTGTGTGTGTGTCAGCTGTCCTGCCACCAACATCAACCATCTAAGTCATTAAAAATGGTGAGAAACAGAACCCACACTAATAGAGAATGTGCAAAGGGTCCCACGCTGAGATAAAAGACATGCTATAAAGCTCCATGCAGGTTCACCAATGAGTATTATTATGTTATTTACATGTATAATGACTATTTTATAGGCCACATGTTGAGCACGCACGCACGCACGCACGCACGCACGCACGCACGCACAAACGCACATTTTTGCTGCATTTTGTTCAAAACCGCCCACTCCTGCAAACTTTAGATGTCAATCTTAGCCAATCAAGATGGAATATGAAAAATCAAATAGAGCCGTCTTGATCACATGACTATAGAGGTCATGTGTACCGATTTGCGTGAAATTTTGATAAAATCTGATATCAAAAGATGAGTTTTACATAAGTCGGCCCCCTGGTGGTGCTATAAAAGGCAGATGTGAGAAATGCAGGGCAAACAACTTCTTTGGCCTCTAGGGAGTGCACATACAAAGTTTTACACAGATCGGTGCAGTTACAGGCAAAAACGCGAAATCCACCCAAAAGAAATAGAGCATTTTAAAAACTATTTGCTTTTGCACACACACACACAAACAAAAAAATAAATTAATAAATAACATGAGACCCCATGTGAGTAATTTATAATTGCCAGCTCAAACTTTCAAATGAAATTTTCACAGCGGGCTACATTGCAATAAAGATGGTAACCTGAGTGCTTGGAATGGCCCGGGGCAGTGGAACTGTTGGGACCCAGATGTTAATTGGTATCCCCTGCCCAGCCCACCATTTGGGGAGGGATTTGACAGAGAGGAGCGATCGTCAGTCATTTGCTGTCGTCAATGTCTTTCTCTCTCTCTCTTTCTCATAAACACACAGACTCTCTCTCTCTCTCTCTCTCTCTCTAGAGATAGCAATAAAAGCAGCCACAGCTCACTTTACCTTTAGCGTTTAGGTAGTTTCCTTGATGGGACATAAATTAAGACAGCCAGTTCTCTGACAGATGCATTGTTAACCATGCTGAGCTTATAGAACAAGGCTAAAGACTGGTGGGATCTCAGGCCTATGTGTAAATGGTAAACGCTGCATTTACAGTATATGGTATCTTTATCAAAGCACAATTCACCCATTCATACCCCGATGGTGGAGGAAACCCTGTAAGGCACCAACCTGCTCATCAGGAGGAATTCCACAGTAACTCTGGGGGAGCCAGGGATCGAACTGGAAAGTGCCCGCTCTACCTCGGCTCAGGAGGAACTGGTAGGAGAAGGCCGTCAGCACAAAAGTATTGGCGTCCACTGGTGTCCAGTAAATACGTGTTATACAGCTTCTGTATTCGTTATGTTTTCTACCTCTCCGCTTATAGTGTAAGACACTTGTAAATGTGTGTCTACTGCACCTACTTCAGCTGTCCTTATACAGTAGTCCATGTTGTCTCAATAAACAAACCACAGCTCTTCAACAACATAATAATAAGCAACATTTGAAAATGCTTAGCCATTCTTCAGGCATGGGGAACAAGCAAAATAAACAAAAAAATCCAATTAGCTCTTCAAGCAAGTAATATAGATGAACATTCCTTTTATTTTAGCTTGCGTGAGTGATTGCCGGATCAGGGCCCACTGGAAAAAAGAGATGGAAATCTCAATGGGGCTGTATTTAACCCTGGTTAAATAAAGGATAAAAAAGGTCATTCCTATTAGCAATAATTGATCGTCGATAAATTGTTGACATCCTTAACTGCAAAGGGACAAGCTTGTATAAAATGATGATCACAGAATAAGATGACTGTGAAAACAGAGATTCAGTTCACACTGAAGCAGATACACTGTCGCAAAACATCTAATCAAAAATCTATTATGTTTCGCAAGTGACAGTGTCACACAAAGACATTCCAAATAGAAACTAGAAATATTGTTCCTGAAGAAACAATGTGGGCTCGCTTTAAAGCCAAAAAACTGTAGTTATAAAAAGTACAAATTCAGTTTGACTTGGTATCTCTGTCTTTGTGTTGTGTGTGGGTGCAGACTTGCCTCCGGTTGATCAGATCGGGAGCACCTGTTATCATTCTCCTAATTGTCATCAGTTATTTGGGGAGTTATGTTGACCAATACACACCATTAGAGTTGAATTGGAGCTTGAAATGTACAAGATTATTGCCATCAAAATGTCACCCTTTTACACACACATTCATTTGATTGAACTGTGAGCCTTGCAGTTACCATCCGGCCGCTCTACCGGCCACTCCACCCCTGAGCCAATGCCGCCCCCTGTACTCACACTTTCAAAAGACTGTCAACCTTTTTCAAAAATAGCAGATTTACAAGCTCACAACGCATCACATTGTAGATGTAAGCTTTTTCCGAATAGTCAAAGTATGACAGAGGGAGGGGTATGTCATGTGGTGTGGGTGAAGGGGGGGGGGGGGGCGTTGGAGTATGGGGGGTGTGTGTGTGTGGGGGTGGTCGTTTTGGAGCTTGAAATACACGCATGTTTTAGCATCAAAATATACTTTGAGTACCAAAGTAAAAGTACTTACATTTTCTGAAAATAACAGATCTACAAGCTCATAACACATCACATTGTAGATCGGCTGTGTGTGGTTACTGTAGGTTTTGTATTAATAATCAAATCTGCAAAGTAACAAGTATCTAGAATATTCGCAATTCTGGGAAATTGCCAAGTGTGGTTGCGCCGACGCGAGTCGCGGGTCGCGGCCGCCGGGACTCGAGGAATACGCTGGGAGGAATACAGTCGGAGGCTGCGCCAATTATATTGTCACGTCACTCCAGAGATCATTTGCGTTTCATTTTGAGAGGATTGATCCCCCCCAAAGTAATGTATTTGCAATAAACGGTTACATTATGTGCATTTTTGGTGCCCCCCTATAGATCAAAGTGAAAATTCATTTGGGGATTCGTTGAATACACCACCCTTGACATGTGATTCAAATTTGGGATTGACCGGACGTTTCGTTCGTGATTTCTGACCTTTTTTGTAAAACAGGCCCCTCCCGCTAAATTTGGAAGCCATTTATGGACGAACAGTATGGACTATAAAAATTCCACTTCGAGATGTTTATCGCAAGGGTCCAGAGATCATGTGTACTGATTTTTGTGAAATTTGGACACAATATGTGGGAGGAGGAGCTAAAAGTGTGTTTTGAAGAACATTCGAAATGGCAAATCTATGGCCTATATGGGGAGTTGCGTCTTGACCCAAGGAATCTAGGGAAAAAAAGATTTTAATTTTACGACCTACGGTTCAAGAGTTATAGGGCAAAACGTAAAGGTGGCTGTTATAGTGCCACCATGAGGCCGACTGGTGTAATATTTTTTGGGATAATTTCGGACTAAATTATGAACCTCCCCCCTAAGTCTTGTAACTCTAGACCTTAGGAAAAAATACTTGAATGGTAGTTTTTTCATTTTTCCATGAAAGTGGAAGGGGACATTTAATGCACTAATAAATCAATATCAATTAAACTATGTTACCAATCTCTTAGAAAAATGATAGCACATGATTCCCGGTGAAGCCGGTCATTTTGACATATGGCACGAAATTGGAAAAAAAAACTGTGGGAGGAGTAGCGGGACAAAATAAAGTAGTGGAGCAGAAGTAACAAAAATGGAAATCAAAGTAAAAGTACCTCAAAATTAAACTGTACATTGTAAGCACTTGCATAGTACTTGAGTACATTTACTTAGTTACTTTGCAGCACCACTGAGCAGCCAATGACTGACAAGCTAGCTAACACCAGGTGTACTGATTGCTAAAGTGAAGAGAGACATGGGTTTATATTAATGGTCTTAACTTAAAATGTATACATCACACAGCTTAGATCTTTGGATTAAATCGGAGAGCTGTGCGAATCTGGTGATGTAAATAAATACCTGTAGTGTAAAAAATTTGGCCACCGTGACTTTACGAAAACACAGGGCATTTTTCCTCTGTCCTTCTCTCTCCCCACTTGCAAAAACCCATTGGAAATGTATTGGGTGCTTAAAGTTAAATATTTAAAAAGCTACAAATTATTTCAAAATTAAAAATACAGAAAACTGGATTTTTGAATGGAGTTTCTAAGTGAAAGTATGTAGGAGTAGTTAGGTGCCGAAGTTTTGGGGAGAATAAATAAATATCAATACAATATCAATAGTGTGCTATCACATTCTCATCACTTAGCAGCAGATACAGCATCTTTGGAATTCCACAATTGGCCTTGTTCATTCTGAATTATAGATGTGGATTAAGAAAATAAGGGGGGCATCTTGACATTACTGTATTTTGTCTTGTTTGTATCTAAAACAAGCAGAATGGAGTGAAATTCCCACAGATGGAATCAGAATTGATAGCGGCTTGATCTTTACACTATAGCCAGCTCCTATTCTGTCTTTTGCATTTAAATTAGGTTATTTATGCCCCGCTTGTAGGCATACACATACTGTGTACATGAACAAAAGCTTATAACGGATCTAACTTAATTGATGTTTGTTGTGAAATGGCCATCTTATAATCTGTTATTTGCAATTTCTTTGGATGAAATAATGATAAAATATCTTCCATAACAGTAACAATATGACATTATGAGGCATTTCCAGCTTCCAGACATGAAAGACAAATATCTCTGTTTTTTGATAAAGGCATTTCCAGCTTCCAGACATGAAAGAAAAATATCTCTGTTTTTTTATAAACACATTTCCACCAGTGGCAACTGGCCAGTCAGCATGAGGTTGAGATAAAGATTCAAAAAATGGAGAGATAGGACAGATCCTCTGTTTTTCAGGCCAAAAATAGATTGTGCTCCTCGTCCTCAAATACACCAATGGGTGCACTATTTGGGTCAGACAAAAAGATAATGTGATTACATAAATGGTCAGCGAGGGGTAAGCTAGTTCAAAGGCACAGCTGTGACTGTCTTCCGGCAGAATGAAGTGACTCTGCTCCTGTAAAACTGTAGCATCGCAGTACTGCCATATCTATGATAAACACATGATTTTATTTAGCAATAAAGCAACGTGAAATCACAGTTCATGTTCCCTAGTGGTGTTTATCTATCTGATAAGGAAAATGGAGCCCGCTGTAGCAACAATGAATCATGGACTGTTAACACCATTGTTTCAAGCAGAACCAGTTGTAATGAGACTACAGAAAAGCAATTGACCTTCCTTTGATAGCAATCAATTTCCATAATAACGGATATCAAATTTTCAGGAAACACAATCTCTTACCATGTATCTATTTTGGATAATGCAATGGTTAAGAATCAGCATCTAATCCATTGTTAGTATTTTTGTTTAATCTTATTTACATGTACATTGTGTAAAATGTAGAATTATTTATTTGTATTCTATGATCTATGTTCTATTATTAGACTGGCAGGCAAACTATTAAGTCAGATATATTAAGACATAGATTGATAAGATTCAATGCAGTGCAGTCAGCCATCTGTGATCCTCACAAGCAAACAAGACAACAATTATGGTTCACGCAAGAGAATATTTCTACAACGTCTAGGGTGGTGCTACATTATTACACAGTTTGACTGAATGGCCTAAAATCTTACATCTAAGATCTAAGATGTAAGCTTCTAAAGAAAAGACACTGTTCAGGAAGCTGTGTCTATTATACCATTGTAAGCTATTACACCATTGTTGCATCCTATGAGGTTCGTCTGACACTTCTCCTAAATATGACCAGCTGTACAGTACAGTATGTGCATGTGACAAATAAGCACCCTAAACCTTGAAAGGCAAAGATATTGGATGCAGATTAGCATTACCCAAATTAACAGATATTCTCTGCATGTAGCTGCAAAGCCAAATCACCTCACACCAGAGACACAAAGTCCCATAGTACATGGTACAATATAACATACTGTAGCACAGCTCTGCAGACAGAAATGCATGTACAGTACAATATAACAGCACAGCTCTGCAGAAGGCACACAACCTATTCCATATTGATTTTCATTGCAAGCTAAAAACATACAGTGTAATTTGCCATCTGTTGATGCCTCCACTGGTTGAGGTCACTCTGCCAAGCACTATAAATATAAGCTAGGTATCTAATTTCTGTTTGGAAGCAAAAGCCAAATTGTAAGCCTCAGAAAATGTCTCATCTCAAATAGTATCTGAATATTTGAGTCTCCTATAGTAGCCGTACTGTATCCAAACTGCTGTTGCTTAAAAGGCTGCTCCAAAAAGCCTGACTGATTGAAAACTTAAAGCATTGTTCCAATAGGAAAATGGGATGTGGGAAACCAAGTATGCTATACTCACCAAGTAAGTTGTTAATGTATTCACCAACGCACCTTCCTGAATCCTACTTCTGTTTTGAAAGATGAGGAACAATGGCATGTGGTGCCTTTCCGGAGGATCTAAAGAAGAATTGATGTGTGCATAAATCAGCATTTTGCATTCGAAAGACAGGTCTGATCCCGACATCAATACCAGGATGTTGTTTCACATCCAGAATTCTGTCTGGGTGTGAAACACATGTTGAATTCCAGGTGTAAATGGGGTCTGTAACAGAACTATTGGAACTGCTGTACTGTTATAGCCCTGTCTTGTGATAGCACTACTTGGAAATGTGCTGTTATAGCCTTGTCTTGTGACAGCACTATTGGAAATATACTGTTATAGCCCTGTCCAGTGGTGTGTTCTAGGTTTCCCTGCACGACATGCGCGTGGCCGTGGAGATACGTTTTCAATGGATGAAATGGTTAGTAGAGGGCTGCGCTTGGCTACGAAATGTTTCTGCAGGTCACACTACGTATGTAGCCTAACACGGTAGAACACACCACTGCATGGCCCGGTCTTGTGACAGCACTATTGGAAATGTATTGGAAATGTACTGTGCTAATAACCCTGTCTTGCGCTATTGGCAATGCTGTACCGCTACACCCTAGTCTTGTGACAGCACAATTTAAAATGCTGTATTGTTGCAGTCCCTTCTTGTTTAATGATTGCTAAGACGTTGATGATGGACTCATTTAACACCAAATTGACATAGCCAATATGAACCGTCTGAGTGGGATAGAAAAACAATATAGTAGCTTGCATTAAAGAGACTTCAACCAAAAATGTCATGGACTGAGATGCTGACAAAATATTGTCAGATACAATATATTAACATAATTCATAAGTAATGAATACACACTACATACAGTAGGCACAAGTAAAACAATAAATAATGTCAGCATGAGTGACATGATAAATGGGATTACCAATGACAACATGTTACAAGCTGACTATTAGTCTACAGCCCAAAATAGTATCTGAACAAGATGGGGGCCGTAGGTAAATCCTACAGCAAAGCCTCATATCATATAATGGGAGGGAACATCTCAGACCCAGTGTACTGTAGCTGGCTATCCTAATAAAACGATACAGTGTACTGTAGCTATCCTAATAAAAACGACACCGTTGACTAAAGGTAGTCTGGTTTACTGTGTCTCCTGGGGAATGCAAAGGGAACTGAAAGCTTGAAATGGAAATCTTCCTGTCCTTTTACTGCAGCACAATGATTCACTGCTCGTAGGTAAATCATGTTCCTGTCTTTCTCTGTGGAGGTATACCCAATGTGATTGCGCTCATTACCATACATAGGCTCCATAGACTAACAAAAGCATTTGTACAACACCGTCCCACCGGAGATGTTATTATCTAAGAGGCCTCTTATTGTTATAAGAGGCCACCAGGTGGAAAGTGTTGTATGTTTTTGCCCCTGTCAGTATGTGTGTGACTGTGCGCAGCTAATCTTTGACGCAGCTGGACCGATCGGCGCCAAACTTTGGACGCACATTTTCAGTAGGTCAAAGAGGACACTCCACCTCAGATTTTTCAAATAGGTCTCATGGTGCCGCTATAACAGGCCACTCTACATTTTGGCATATCATTCTTGAACCAGTCCATTTTGGGTTTTCTTCAAAACACATGTTTTACTACTTCTCCTACAGAGTTTGTCCATTATTCACTCAAATCGATACAAACCTGTCACAGTCAGACTCTGTCTTGTCTTGTCTTGTCTTGTCTTGTCTTGTCTTGTCTTGTCTTGTCTAGGTCTTGTATTTCTATGTGTGTTCATGTTCTAGTTTTCATGGTTCTATGTTCTTGTCTTCCCCAGCTATATCTTATGTGTAATCAGTCCTCATGTGTATATTAGTCTTGTTCCCCAGTCATTCCTTGTAGAGTCCTTGTTTGGTGTCACTTCATGTTAGTTTGAGTTTGTGTTATCTGTTCTTCATCTATATTAAAAAACCCAACCATGGGTTTTGATCAATACCTGCATGGCTTTCTCATAAATTCTGCCAAAAATCATCAATGCAATGTCCCATCAACCCCAAATTTGAATCACATATTGAGGGGCCTCTACACAATGCAGTGCCAAAAGGGATTTTACTTAGACCCATGGGAGCCACCACAAATGTGACAAATGTCATTGTGTATTGTGTAAACATGATTTTATGCTTGCTGCGTACACAATGGAGCCTAGTGTGAAATGTCTACACGCACACGCACACACGCACACACGCACACACACACACACACACACACGCACACGCACACACACACACACAGATACTGGCACAATAGACACATGAATTAGAATAACAGAACTGCAATAACACAGTATTCCACACAGAAGGAGGGTATGGGGGGATAAGAAAATACAAAAAGAAAATACAATTACACTGTCATGCTTTTATATACTCTATAATGGAAATGCAGGTCACAGCGCATTATGCACACAGGAGCACTAAACAGAAGCCTGTCATTGTCTATGTAACATTATTCATGGTCTAATGCATCAGCCCCAACAGGGAGCATTAAATATAATATTTGTGTGTGTGCTAGCTGCTCATTCTGACCCACTTTGGAGCATCCAGCAACTGTCGTCACAGAAGGGTCTCTTGGCTCCTGAACAGAATCAGAAGCCTGCAGCCCTCAACTTGAACGAACCTTACATCTTCCAGATGACTGCTCTACCACCACTGTCCATTTATGATCCAAGCAAGAATGTCAACAACAACAACTTCAACCCATTAAGACCGATTCTATACAAATGCCTTCTGAATCAGTAGTTCTTAAACTTTTTCGTGCCAAGGACCCCCAAATTGATATATATGGCCAGGGACCCCCATCTGGAAATGTTTTGTGCCAGGGACCCCCCCCCCCCAGAAGAGAAGATTTGTGTTAAAAAAAAACTAAAATATTCAACATTTTTCAAACTCTTTCAAGATTTCTCAAACATTAAAGAAAAATAGCAGATGTACAAGCTCACAGCGCGGCTTCAATGGGTTAAATATGTACCCTGTGAGAGGTACTGTGTTCGACTGCATATAAAGTGGAGGTTAAAGGCAGATACTGCCTGCAGACTCTAGTTCGAGCAGATGGTCATCATCACAGGAGTGAAATTTTGTTCTGGGGTGGGAGGAGGAGACTGATGGGTCTTGGAATCAATGCCCATTGTAAACATTTTGCAGTGATGTGTTTGAGAGCCAAGAGACAAGTGCGTTTTTAATCTGATGGTGTGGTAATGTGACACATTGGCCATTTGTTGGAGAGCACAACCTTCTGTGAACGGCTTTGGTACTTATCCTGCATATTTGAATTTCACGACTGAGTTGTTTCATACAAATGGCAAATGAATTGTGTTAATGAAGATGAAAAGTTCTGCATGACGTGATAGATTGCTTTGAGAAGTCTTTCAACAACCATGTGCTAATTCAAAAGTTGATTTGTCCTCCTTCGAACTAATATACATGGTATCAGACATGATAGAATGTTCCATTCAATGGGGAAGGTGAAAGCATGACAATGACTCCTAGATCAATAACAGTATAGGAGGTACTAGAGTGTCTTCACAGCAGGGAGCTTGTTACCAACAGCTCCAAAAGACAAAATGTCTGTCAAACAAGCGTAAAGGGTAAACTGCCTATTCAGAACCCTCCGTGGTTGTTGCTGAAGAGTCTTGGGTTATGGGCCTGAGGAGGTGCATGGTCTAAGATTTTCATTGGCTTGATCCACTGTAAAAGGTCAGCATCTGTAGATGATTGGACTGCTGTTTAAATGAGCGATTCAGCTAATTTAATGTCCTAACTTCATCGATTAGCAGGCAGGCAGGCCTTTGAAATTGGTAGTGATTTTGTCGTATTTCTTTTTAAACACATGCACAGAACTATATTTTTCTTCTGTATATGGCCATTCCATTTTATTCTCATAGCGGCCTTTGGCTAAAATGATGAGGCGGCTGTTGAAGGAACAAGTCACCATAAACCATCTTCTTGAGGGTCACTCACTAATTGAAAGGCTTGTTACCATTATGAATTCCCTCCCAGTTCAGCCCGCAGGAGGCCAGGACAACTTTAAGATCACATTATGTACCTGAAACCTTGCGCTTGGAGACTCTCTCTATTTCTCATGGTATGGGATGGTGTATCAGCGATTGCATGGATGAACCCAACCGATGATAATTCCACAGCACCACCCAGGTTCAGCATGTCGAATGTGTCTCCACAACATCACATTGTGTCATGTTGTGACTCTGAGCTTGCAGATCTCTCTCTCCCTCTCTGTCTCTCTCTCTCTCTCACTCTCACTCTCACGCGCACACACGCGCACAGGCACGTGCACACACACTCTCTCTCTCTTACTCTGTCTCACCTTACTTTTCTGCTCTCCAATTCACACACTGAGCGCAAATCTTAAGATAGCCAATTTGATGTGTAAAGTGAAAGAAGTGGTTGGTGGAATGCGGAAAGCTTCCCACCAACCACCCAACCACCCAGAATCATAAATGCTCTCTTCAAAGGAAAACATAAATTGGCTGAAGAACAACATTATTCAGGACTGGACAAAAACACAGACTTGCTTCTCTCCCCATATAAACACAGAAAACTCATCACAGAAAAATAACCTGTCTGTAAGTGTGGAGCATCCACACATGGATTACTTTGCTGCAGGAGATGATTCATTGTCTTGAATAACTGCCTTTTTATTTTGGTCCCCTGTGCTGGCAAGTATTTGGTCGTTTCTTTGAAACCACGCTCATTTGGCTGCAAGGTTACCCTCGAAGTGCATCACTCCATAATATAACAGCAGCATTAGAACCTGGCACTGGGCCAGCTGGAGAGGTTGAAGCCTCATCTTGCACCAAAGCACGCCATCTCCAAGCGGTTCCGACAACACAAGCACATTTCTGCCTACACGGGGCGAAAACTGTTGCACTAGCATTGCTTACAGGCAGAATAATAGAAGCTGCTTCTTTCTTCTCAGAGTAATAACATTAACATAGTTCTTTTCTCTTCATACGCCTGTCATGAGACCATATTACATAACATCATTTTGACACATTCATTAACACATCCAGCCTTGATGATGAATAACCTTTTCCTGGCAGAATGCTATTGCCTACTTGGTATAGTAAATGTGTCAGCTCAGTGTTTGAAGAATGAAAATCATGAAGGCTTTAAGGAAGGTAAAGTGAATAGTGCGTCTAACGTACTGTCTTCACTAATGTAGTATACAAATGTAATCACTTTGAATGTTGAAAGTATTTTAGAGTTATAATAATAATAATAATAATTACTTTATTGTATGGCAAAACACAAATTACAGTGATTTACATTCAAAACAGATTGCAAAAGTGAATACATTCCAAATGTTTTGATAACTAAACTAATAAAATATACCATCAGTTAAGAAAAAAACTCCCTAACATCCCTAGTCAGGGAGTTCCACAGCTGAGGGGCCTTAGGCAGGTACACACTGCAGGATATTTGGTCCGATTAGGCTGTCTGGGACCTTTTTTGGCGCTCGCCGACAAAGCCCCCGATCTGACGCAGATCGGGCTGTGATCGGCGAGGTTTTGGTCGCTGTGTGTGAAAGGCTCTGCGAGAGGATACGGCCACGATAATTACGCTCGGCGATGGCTTCCCGACCGTTTTCAAATATCTACCAGGTTAGATATTCGGCTATGTCCCCGACTGGACATGAGACAGTATCATACAGTATGAAAGAGTCTGAGATAAATCTGCAAGGAGATCTGCGCCACAGCCAATGAGAGCACATTACAGCAGCCACTGTGGCTAGGAGAGGATCACTGGACCTAACCAAACAGCAACAAACAGAGCCTCCCCTGTGTGTGTGTGTGTGTGTGTGTGTGTGTGTGTGTGTGTGTGTGTGTGTGTGTGTGTGTGTGTGTGTGTGTGTGTGTGTGTGTGTGTGTGTGTGTGTGTGTGTGTGTTTGTGTGTGTGTAATAGTGTGTGTGTATGTGTGTGCGTGAGCAGCGTGTCTGTCACAGTGCTTTTTTAGCGGTGCCAACCGCTCTAAGCTTGACTTTGTCCGTATGTCCGTCCGTCCGTCCGTGTGTCCGGATGAGCACGGCAAAGAAGCAAACAGCTATAACTTCAGTTTGCTGCATGCCACCAAGTCCAAATTTGGTATGTGGACTTAGACCACCAATAGGGACGAGCATGAATTGATGACGTTATCAAAGAGGGGTCCAGGGACCCCCAGCGCCCGTATGAGCACGGGATGAGCACGGGATTTTAAACAGCTATAACTCCAGTTTGCAGCATGCCACCAAGTCCACATTTGGTATGTGGACTTAGAGCACCAATAGGCACGAGCATGAATTGATGAAGTTATCAAAGAGGGGTCCAGGGACCCCCAGCGCCCGTATGAGCACGGGATGAGCACGGGATTTTAAACAGCTATAACTCCAGTTTGCAGAATGCCACCAAGTCCACATTTGGTATGTGGACTTAGACCATCAATAGGGACCAGCATGAATTGCTGAAGCCCCGCCCCCTCTGTCTTCCCATTGGCTGGCCTTCAAACAGCCATAACTGAAGTTCGCAGCATGCTATGGAGTACAAATTTTTGTACATGGACTAAAGGCAGCAATAGGGACTAACTGTCATTACTTAAGCCCCGCCCCCTCTGTCTGCCCATTGGCTGGGCTTTAAACAGCCATCATTC
Source organism: Gymnoscopelus microlampas (assembly GCF_963454915.1). Lineage (NCBI taxonomy): Eukaryota > Metazoa > Chordata > Actinopteri > Myctophiformes > Myctophidae > Gymnoscopelus > Gymnoscopelus microlampas. Next base: position 42,905,810 of record NC_139949.1, on the reverse strand, counting down.
CAGTTTGCAGCATGCTACCAAGTACAAATTTGGTACGTGGACTCAGACCACCAATAGGGACGAACTGAAATGAGTTAAGGCCCGCCCCAAAGGCACTGCTTCCTTCACACAGGGTGTGATTTTTTTGTTTTTGCCAGATTTTGCGAGAGAATTAAGCAACCAGATCTATGAAAACAAGCCCAACAAAAGCGACTATAGGGCAGGCCACATGATCACTTTAACCCTATATAGCCTACAAATACATTGCATATTTGAAAATAGCCGATCTACAAGCTCAAGTTGTAGATTGGCTATTTTCAAAGAGGAAAATCTTGTATGGGGGTCTATGGACAAATATTAATTTGGGGGTCCTTGCCATGAACAACTGGTTCAAACAACTGGTTCAAACAACATTAGGACACAAGGCCAAATAAGCAACTACACTTTCAAGTAACTTTACAGAGTAAGTGGACATGGACATGGCAACACTGCGTGCTGCGCACTTGACGAGAGAGAGAGAGAGAGAGAGAGAGAGAGAGAGAGAGAGATACCACGGGAGACGTCGATTAAAATGAATTGGAATAAAAACAAATGTATGTATTGGGTCTGACTCTGGATAGCATCCTAGTGAACTATCCTACAGTGTGTGATCCCTGGTCGGGGATCAATCTATAGTGTGAAAACCACAACGATATATGACAGCCAATTTCAAGAAATAAACTCCTGCCGTGTGTAATGCTTAACGATCAGATGAATCCCTGACCACTTTAAAAGTCCTACAGTGTGTACCTGCCCTTAGTGACAAGCCAGGACTTTTGGAAGCATTAGAAGGGCCCTGCTGGAAGATCCAGGCAGCGGCGAGACTCGTAGGGAGTTAAAAGGTCACGGGTTGGCCATTCAGGGCTTTAAAAACAAGCAGTAAAATCTTTCTAAAACTCACAGGTAAGCACTGAAAGGCTGCAAGGATTGGTGTGATATGCTCATTTCTCTTAGTATGTGTTAAAAGCCTGGCAGCAGCGTGTCACTTGCGATCTTTGGCATTGCTTGCCGAGTGCAGTACAGCAGGCTCGTCTCATCTATTTGGCTTGTAAACTGTCATATCTTAGATGCTGTACCGAAGATGATGCAGCCAAGTTGGTTAACGTACCGTCACATCTCGGTTTGAATGTTGTAAGCAGCTGTGCGGATCTTTAACATGCTCGTTACCTCAGCACATAAGGGAGCGATAGCTTCTTGAAGAGGTCTTGGTCAACAGATGGAGTGTGAAATGTACATGAACAATTGGACAGATAGTGTTAGCAGTCAGCAGAAGTGCAATTCCTTTGAAACACCTTTTCTCGGTTAGAGAACTATGCAGCCTGACTCCCATCAGTTTCTGTTCTACATCTAAAGGGAACCTGCAGTTTTATTCACCCTCAGCAGCACAGATGTGATACATCAAAGGATGTAATCTCCTACACGTCGCACATAGTGGAGATAAGCTACCATACGTTAACAACTAACAAAACAAGGCTGATAAAAATGTGTCCTTTTACTTCCTCAAAATTAAGATGCACTGGATTGTGATTCATCAGGTATTTTTTTAATGAATTAAAAAAACATTAAATACAATACAGGTTGCTGTCTTGTTTGGTGTCATTGTAGGGGGATAGCAGACAGGAGATGCTGGTGTGATTTGCATTTCATGGAATAAAAAAAAACATTCCATCTTTCCTTACTGTTGATGCTGAGGTTTCATTGTAATGGTTACTCTGTTGAATATAAATCTTCCGATCGTGGCGATCCAAGATCGCTGATGTGTCTTTTTCTATTTATTAAATAGCTGGAGAGACAGTATACCCCTGTTACTGAACAAACACTCTGTAGCAATGATTACTATCACAGCATAGAGGTTTAACCTTTTAACAAAAAACGTTTTGTTTTAACCAAAAATATCACTTACCCTACCAGTTGCCATAATATTTGCTTTGGTTAAACCAAACTGTGATTATCCCTTCAATCATTGATATGATCCGGTCAGCACAAGCCTACGTTTCTGATGAGAATCTGATCAGATATCATCAAGTCCATTGAAGAGGATTTACCAAAGAGCATTCATGACTAGTTTTTACTCAATTTTGAACATCCAAGTCCATTTATGATGAACTTCAGTACAGCATGAACCCAACAGGCCATGCAGGCAAACATTGATATTCAACTCTTTTCAAGGCTGCAGGGAAATCAGTGCAGAGATGACAGAAAACCTTTGGTAAACAACTGAATTAAGCCTAAATCTGGCACCTGTCCATTTGACTGACATTTACATTAGAAAAGGAGAGAGTGGCCATGGGGTAAACCCCCACTTTGGACCTCAACTCTCTCAGAAAACAATAACTTCTGCTCCGTAGTCAATATTTTTCCCCTCCCCCCTCTCTGCCATTCTGTCCTCTCCTCAAATAGTTCTTAAGCAAACCTCATCTATTGACTGCTTGCTTCCTGTCACTGGGCCGTGAGACACATAGGCTACAGTTTGTATACGTGCAGTTCCACAGGACGTACCAAATCCCCAGTTCCTAAGTGTGGTGCATCCTTAATACTATATGCCAATCTTTCATCCATTCGTCTCTGGATCTGGGCCTTTACTGGCTCAACACAATACTGTACAATGTGTACATGAAGAAGAACAATCTTCTTTCAGTAACAGAAGATTTTTACATGTGGGGCACTACAAGGTGATAATGGTTTGGATACGAAAGACTGGATTGCATTTCAGGTCTTATGGGGAGGACGTCAGGTTCTTCGTCATTTCACAGGGGAGAACAATCCAAATGGCACCCATCAGGGATGTCTTATGCTCGCTTTCGGGCAATCAGGCTGTTGAGGAGCATCTGTGCCTGACAATTGGTCGTAGTGTGTGGTCTGTTCCACACGGCAGTTGGCAGTCAACCATTAGTGGGATCCGATCACTCAAATGAGTATGTTGAAGGGAGCTGTTGGCTGTTCTGCCCGAGCAAATCAAAGCACGATAAGTAGTGAACAGCAAGTCAACGTAGACACAAGGGCTCTTTTGTGTGTATTTCACTGGCATTGGCACCTAAAAATAGATATGTGCGAACCAAAAGCATAATTTGGACAGCATTCACCCAAGACAGAGAAAGATAGAGTGAAGCAGAGAATGAGTGTGTGCGTGTGTGTGTGTGTGTGTGTGTGTGTGTGTGTGTGTGTGTGTGTGTGTGTGTGTGTGTGTGTCGTGTGCGTGTGCGTGTGCGCGTGCGCGTGTGCGTGCGTGAGAGAGAGAGAGAGAGAGAGAGAGAGAGAGAGAGAGAGAGAGAGAGAGAGAGTGAGAGAGGCTGACACAGTTTGAAGTTACTCCAACAGACAGTGTATAAGTATTATTGGGGCGTGCCCCCTGGTGGAGATTTGCACCCCTTTCAAGTTTCAAATCTTGCTTCACTGAAACAGCACAGGACGGACTTGGAGGCACTCCATGAATGCACTCATTTTATGGAACGGACTCATTTCTCATAAAAGAACGTCCCAAATGATGAGACGAAAAACGTCCTTTTATTTGTAATGGTTGATATAGGCTAGCTCTTGTAGTGAGCTAGAGCTTCTGTAACCAACTCAGGGGCCTTGTGGTTAGAGAGTCCTCCCTGAGATTGGGAGGACTCAATAGCCAGGGGTTCAATAGCCAGGCAGTCATACCAAAGACTAGTAAAAAGGGTGCCCAAAAGCTCCCTGCTTGGCACTCGGCATCAAGGGCCAACCCTTGATCGGTTTTATGTCCCTATGCGACATACACGTCATGTCCAGGGGGGGTGTAGTTGTACATCAAGCTGCCTGACGCTAGGGAAACAGGAGACACTGTAGGCTCCTGACCTATTGGCCACATGGCTCGGGAAACATTGGCTCCCACGGTCACCTTTACTCCTGTAGCAAGTTGTGTGCCCATAATGATGATCTAGATAGAACATGACATCTCTACTGGCAGTGAGGTGTTACTCAATTACCAATCTTTGGCAGCTTTTCCCATGTTTTAAAAAAACGTGCATATTCTGATTTGGGTAAAATATTATTCATTCACGCCCAGGCACAGAACAGCCCTTTTAAGATAGTCAGCTGTATTGTGTGAGGTGTGTTTGGATTTAAAAGTGAGACGTTACCTGAGGTTACCCAAGTGGATCTCCCATAGTCACAGTTTGTAAGAGCAAGACAGCTTGGTCTGTAGAGGCCTTTAACTTCACTTCAACCTCAGCCCATTCAAATGGTGATGTCATTGTTTAAGATTTTTAACTTGACTTCAGTTCTATAAGTTGTAGTTTCAAAACTATTCGCTTAATCGAATTCCAATATCTCATTCTTTTGATATGATTTTCTGCTTTCACATGAATTAAAAATAAATATGAAATATTAAATAAATAAAAAAATGAAACAATTCAGTTATAATAATCTTGAAACTATTCAGTTCTAAATTGCTTCTCTTAACTGCGCTAGCACACCTGTGAGCTGTTCTTAGGTGCAGCCTGTATGAAAGGAGGTCAAGGAGAACAGAGCTAGAGGCGAGGTGCATGGAGGGATAATCTAGGTTTACTGCCAGTAGGAGGAGGCCTGGCACAAGCTTCTCTATTCCCTTCAATTTGCATTGTCTCTACACTGCAGCCACTCCGGGTCATTTAATTAAAACCACCCGAGCCGTGACAGGAGAGGCAGAAAGCGTATAGTTACGGTGCAGTGACTCTCATTGGGACCTTATGCCCATGTGTGCCCATCCAGGGGTGTCCCTCGTGCGCCACTTAGCTTACTTACTTGCATGGCATTGTGGCTCTGGTCACAATCCCTCAGTTTATCTTCTACTGTTGTACACAAATAGGTCTATGTTCTGTCTGACATTATTTGCACAAATGGATAACGAGTTTAAATCCTCAGTTCCCATAGTGTCCCGAAAACAAACCCTGCCTAACTCCATGCTGTGCTATGTTTTGGCGTGGGAAGACATTACAACAAGAATGGGCTAGCAGTGGAGCGCAAATCTCCTCCAGGAGGCATGCCCCAATAATACTTATACACGGTCTGGCAGAGTAAAGTCAAACTGCCTCTCTCTCTCTCTCTCTCTCTCTCTCTCTCTCTCTCTCTCTCTCTCTCTCTCTGTAGAATTCTCTTTGTTTGTTTATTTGTTTGTTTGTTTGTTTGTTTGTTTGTTTGTTTATTTTCACTTACAAGAGGATTTAAAGATGATACACAAGGAATCAGTAAAAAAAAACTCCAGGGGCTTGAGAAGTGGCATTCTCCGGGAATGTTTGTGTACATTAGTTGTAGGATAAAATGATGTCAATGTGGTATATACACATCTATTACAAATAAAACATTTATAGACATGTCACATAGATGAAAAAACGAGGGGAAAAAATCAATATGGCTTTATTCTGCATCAGGCGGGATGATAGTATAGGCCCTACTGTATATGTTTGTATAGGCTACTTTTTATTAGTTATTGATGGTGCCTTTCTTGTTCTGCATCATGCAGGAAGATTGTATATGCATTTGTGTTCTTTATTGATAATTGATTGTGCCTTTATTGTGATGTTACTCATCCAATAAACTGTACTTCTTTTGCCCGGTAGCTGTGACATAATCGGCTGTGATGCCCCTGGCGCCTGAATTTCCCTCGTGGCATCAATAAAGGTATCTATCTCTAATAAGGATAAAACTATTTGACAAGATCAATGTTGGTCTAACTAAGATATGAGCTCAAATATATAGTATAACAAGCACAGAGCGTGACAGCAGTGAACAAGGAACAAATTGTAGTTTAGTGTATAGATTGCACACGCCATACGGACAGCTCGATTAGCGAGTCCTACTCCATAGCGTCATTGACACATCCCATAGCCTGGAGGGCTATGGAATGTGAAAGATACTGCAGTGTATCATGGCATTTTTTTTAAATGTTTTTGTACATTGGGCGACATAGTAGCATGGCATGTTTTTTTTTAAATGTTTTTTACTGGACGACATACGTGAAAGATATTCAGGAATTGAGTTAATTCGCCTACTGGGTAGCGCGCACAATAAATATGACGCTGACCGCTCTACTACTTTACAGCTTGGCAACATGTAGATGAAAAAATAGCTCTTTTGACTTTGAGCAGAGCTGAAAAGCTGAGGGGCTGGAGCCCTGTGATGCTAGAGTTTCTGTCTAGATGGACATTAGTGACCTGTAGCTACAAGATCTTTCCTGGACAACTGCCGACAGAGAAAGAAGATGGAACCATCGACTGTCTGCAACTCTCCTGATTAAGGCGCCCCATTTAACCCTGTTGCTAAGTGACAATGGCATCTCAGGAGTAAGCCCATTTCTTTCTTTTTTTTAACATACATGCACACATGCGCGCGCACACGCACGCACACACACACACACACACACACACACACACACACACACACACACACACACACACACACACACACACACACACACACACACACACACACACACACACACACACACACACACACACACACACACACACACAGTATACAATCACAATGATGGTGAACATGGGGAATACTGATGTGAATATATGAACAAAGGGATATTATGATGAGTTGTGAAGAAAAGATTAACAGTCCACTCAACACTCACCTGACCGCAAGAGAGCATACACAGTCTGTCAGTCTAAAAAGCATTCCCTCGTCAAAGAGAGACAAGCAAATTACACGTTCTGTATCTAGTCTGGCTCATTGTAGGTAAGGTAATACCCAGAGTCCTCTGCTCTCTGACCAAAACTAAATTAATCGCTGGGCTGTCATGCTCAATTTGTACCAAACAACTACTCCCACAGCAATTGAGAGTATTTTATTCATAGGCAAGTTTACTTGTATAGCACATTTTAACGAGGTAATTCAAAGTTATTTACATAATACATTAAGGAAAGAAACACATTATCAAAGGTCTCTCTCTCTCTCTCTCTCTCTCTCTCTCTCTCTCTCTCTCTCTCTCTCTCTCTCTATATATATATATATATATATATATATATATATATATATATATATATATATATATATATATATATATATATATATATATATATATATATATATATATATATGTATATGTATATATATATATATATATATGTATATATATATGTATATATATATATATATATATATATGAAAGAACTGAGAGCAGACTTGGACTTTTCTGCGAGTTAGCTCCAGATGCAGTATGTGTTGCATAAACACTGAAGGCTGCTTTCTGTGTTTCGGCCGTTAAACCTCAATGCTTACCAACTGCAGTATTTTGAAATCAATTATTTGACATTCAGGGAGGTAGGTGGTGGAAAGGAACTGGAGTGATATGCTCCACTGTCTTGGTTAGTGAGGACTCGAGCAGCAGCGTTCTGAATTAATCGACCTGTTCGATTTGTTAGGGAGACCTGTAAAGACACTGTTACAGTAGTCTACTGAAGATGAATGCATGGATAATTGTTTCTTACCAATACTTTTGAACGGGTAACCTACAATACATTCATTCAACACATTTTCAAAATAAATGGCACGCCACTCACAAAGACAAATGGAGGCCACAACTGAATAGTGACAATTCCATAATAGCATTTATCAAAACAAAGTTACAAAGTGCTTTCCATGAAACAGAAATAAAAACAGCAACAGAATAAAAACGATGTAACCAGTTATGCTTAGGCTACTGACAAGGACTTATATTCTGTCTTTATTTGATTTTACTTGCTACTGTTTTACCATTATTCTTTAAAGCACTGAACCAGAACTATTGTATGCTTTTGCTTTGTAATGGCATCACAGACCCATGTCACCTGAGAATTCAGAAATGATTAGGTCCATGCCATTGTATACAGTACTGCTGCTAGAACGTTTGGGCAATGGAGGAGATTAATAGCTGCCATTGACCAAATTGGCTTATCTGGCTGAAGTAACACTTGCTTAATGTGAGATGCACTTAGCATGGGGAACGTCAGCCAATTTCTGGGCTTTGGAGTGCTCCGGCTAGTTCCAAAGGCACAGCAAGGGTTCAACAGAAGCTTCATTTATTCTCAGCAGGAAAACAGAGCTCAATGAGTTCCGCCAGGGATATAAATACCCTGCAGTATCTGAACAGACGAGTGCCTCAACCAAAGGTCAGATTTAAAGATGAATATTTTTTCCATTTCTTCGTCAGTTTGATTTTCCCACCTTACTTTCCCCCGATACTGCAAAGATCATGAATCAAGCAGTGGCAACCCGCTTATCATTATCCTCAGCATGTGCATCACAAATTGGCTAACCTTTGTGGACACTGAATCTGAGGAACTGTCTGCAGCAAATACTGTAGCCTGGACCTTCATGTCTTGCTTTGATATGTTTCCATCACAATGTGCAAATGAAGAAATAGCTATTCACTAAAGTGGCACCACAGACCAAAAAAGGCCTAACTACTACCTTCAAGCTGTGCTTCCTAAGCTCGTGCATTTCATCTTCCCCCTTCTCCTGTTGGTGCCTTTTCCCCCAAAACATTGCTTACATTCTGGTAAAGAGGCGAGGGCAAGCTAATCATTATGATTAGTAATAGCTTCCCACTCTCGCCAGGAATTATTTTTTATGGCATGGTGATGGTGCCAAAGGGGCTTGCCGTCTAGAACAGTGTTTGCCTGTACCTCTGTACAGTATGTACTGTATATTTGTCCCTATAAAAGTAGACCAATCACAGCTCAGCACACGCTGCCACATGCATGGGTGAACCATGATGGAAATAATAGTTTTTGGGGCGGTGTAGCCGCCCCCTATAAGTGAGTTTTGGACACCGACCAAAACATGTGTGTACCCCCTAACCCTTCCATTGTTAATGCAAATCGATACTTTTTTCATATCAGCCAATCACATTACAGCTAGTGTCATCACCACTAACTGTAATGTGATTGGCTGACTTTGCAAATTCAGGACTGTGATTGGCTAGCGAAACACATGACACATGTGCAGCCCTATGAATAGCAGTATGGACTTTAAAAAAAGTCATATATCCTTTTTTTAAAGTGAGTCATGTTGTGATGACCACACACCGCCCACTTCACACTGGGTGTGATTTTTTTAAATCAACATGTGCAGTATGATTTGTAGGTTGTATGCAATTTAACTGAACTAAACATAATGGAGCCAAACAAAAGAAATCTGAAACGTGGGTGTATTTTTAAGGCTCCATGTTTAAGACTCAATTACCTGAATTATTTTACTTAAGTTTGCATGCATATCAAGACCTCAGGAGGAAAGCACTATGTTGGAAACATGTTTCCACTCAAGCAGGCAGGTGTGTTTTAACAGCGTGTTGTAGCTACAGTATGTTGGCATGTGCAGTGTCCAATAAACATTAGCCTTGAACAAGTCTGACAGATTAATTTAATCAATTCTGATATTTTTATTCTCTGACATTCTTTGAGATAATACAAATGTCAGAATTGATTAAAAAAAAGGAAAACAAGAAAAACATCATTGTCAGTCTCATTTGAGACTAGATGAACATCAGCCAATCTAGGGCTAGGTAAAGATTTAGGTTTGTTATGTGTTCTCCTTCAATAGCTCAACAGACCTTTTAAAAAGTTTATTCTCTTTAAGTATTGAGTTCAGAATATTTAGCAAATGGCAGATCCCACTAAATGTTTTGAAATATCCTCCTACTTCCTGCAACTGCGCTTTTACTCTGCAGCGAGCGTAGCGTTCATTTTAAGACTTAAGCTATAATATATCAATCCAATTAGCTAAATTAATTAGCAGTCATCTGACCAACTGTCTGGAAGCCTTTTCAATTGCACAGGGAAGCCATGCCGTAATTATACTTTGTGCCTAGTTTAATAATTATTTCGCATCTTCGTGCACTCGACTCTGAACGATGATGGATGTTGAAAAACATTCTGCACAAAGGAGGAAATGTGTTAGAAAACAAAGGTGTTTTGATGGATTGGTTCAGATGTTCTGCTATGACAAAACTATGTTGTTATTGAAAACATCTAAATGCCGCAAAGTGGCACTGTCCTGATTTTTCTTGATATCTTTCCTTGCTTGAATTGGCCCGATCTGTAGATTGACCAGAGTGATGCATCCTCATACTCAGTTCATTTATATCATTATAGGACTTGGTTTCAAATACTCAATATCACATGTGCTACTGTAGATCAGATGGCAAACACTGTCACTGATTGAAACTCCATCCCATGTCAGTTATCACAGGGTGAATTCAAGTAGCCAGATAGACCTAGATTTGATGTACATACAGTATTCCTTTAGGACCTCAACATTGGCCAACAATGGTGCATTTTTTCCCAATGCTCCTAATCTGAACAGGAGATCACAGCCTCTATTTGCACCATCGATGGCTCACAGCGTTTTGTCTCCTGTGCTTTTCCTGCATTTCATATCTAGTCTCAAGAGTCTTGAGACAAGACGGTCCAGTATCCCAAAGCGAGAATCCCTCACTGCCAAGGAAAAGCCAGAGGATGCTTTGTAACTGTCCAGAGCCACTGGCAGGATATTCATGAAAAAGCAGATAGTATTGCCAGCACTCTCAAATTGGAATCCTGGCATCAGCTGCAGTCTCCCATGGGCTGCTAGAAATCTAATCCTGGGAGAAAGAGAAAGGGTTTCGGTAGATGAGAGATTGATTCACACTGTGAATCAGTGGTTGTAATCTTTACACACCTAAAGCTATTATGCACAAATTATAATAATGAATAACTAATTCAGCTGTCAACGTAGTCTCAGTATGAAATCCATGGATTATTAAAAAAGCACAGTCTGTCTGACTACCAAGGTAAAGAGATATAGTCCAGGCAAACTAGCGTTTCACAACAAAGTAATTGTAAATAGGGATGCACCGATATGGAGATTCTTGGCCGATACCGATACCGATGTTTAAAATAACAATTTAGCCATTAGCCGATACCGATATTTGTTTATTTAGTTTTTGGTGTTATTATTTCCCCCTTTTGTGCCAGGGAAACAAATACATCTTCATTATAAGAAATAACTGTGCAGAATCTGCAGAAACACAACATAATTGCCTCCTAACTCCTGTAACTTTAACCAGCAAATACCGATGTTGACCAATAGTGGCAGATATCGTCTGATACCGATATGTGATCAATATATCGGTGCATCCCTAAATGTAACAGATTTTGGCATCAATCCAAAATGGCACCAATTATTGTCAAAAAGTCATAAAATGATGGTGAGTCAAATTTTCATTTGTCTGAGATTTTAACTGACTTTTGAATACGTCTTGAGGAGAGGAATTCAGATAAAATATTTAAAATAAATGTTTTTGCCATTTTTGAACCAATATAACAGAACTACAGGATGTTATTACCAGATAGTCTAGAAAACTAGCATTTCACAGAACTTGTTTCACCATACATCATTTCTATGAGGTGTCCAGAACAACATACTAAAGGTCCTAAGAAGTCCTAGTTGCGAAAATACGTTTAAGTGACATTGACTAATGACTCACCATAATTTTAAATGTTTTTTTTGCCAATTAAACATATTTCTGCAACTAGGATTTCTTGGGACTTTTAGTATGTTGTTCTGGTGACTTAATAGAAATGGTCTGTGAAGAAAATAATTCTGTTACAATTACTTTGATTTTAAGGTCCAAAATAAGCTAGTTTGCCTGGACTAATAGGTGAACATACGGAACACTCAGACCATTGACAACTTCTCTAAACAGTATTTAGTTGCAAGTGACTGACCCCGACACTTGCGCCAAAATGACGCAGGCACTGGCAATGTACCGGAAATGTACCGGAAATGTATACTATGTAGGCCTACTTATTATGAGCGGACCCCGAAGCTAGGACAATGCAGCGTTCAATTTGGAGTGGTACTTCCATGCTGAGTTCATAGTGTTCGGAGATTTTACACTGATTATTCAGTTGCCAATCTTTTTTTGGCGCTCGCCGACAAAGCCCCAATCTGAGGCAAATTGGGGTTCCCTTCCCGTGGTTTTGCTTGCTGTGTGAACAGTAGGGTTGTAGTACTCGAGACCGGTCTCGGTCTCGAGACCGGTCTCGAGACCGCTTTTTGATTTACTCGGTCTTGTCTCGGTCTCACCCATAATTTGACTCGGTCTTGACTCGGTCTCGCCCATAATTTGACTCGGTCTTGACTCGGACTCGGACTAAGGGACTCGGGACTCTACCCCCACCGAGTCCACTCGAGTCCAAGACCAAGTCACTACAATGCAATGAAATAATTTTATTATACCTATAAGGAGCCCATTCACATTAACATTATAAGAGAGCTGTCTGGCGCTTATGGACAGCTGTCTTGGAGCGCATCATCTTGTAGTTGACAGCGCAGCAGAACACCAGCAGTCCTGTCCCTCTAGTTTATATTATTTTTAAATTATATCCACGAACAGGTGTTTATTTATTTATTGTGTGTGTTCACTGTGTAGCCTGTGGTTGTTTTAATCATCATCAGTCTCTAATCATCTAAAGATGAATAGAGACTGCTTCCAGTAAGGTTTCCTTGCGCACATTATACTGTGTCACTCACTGCAGTAAATATATCAGTCCAAGCAGCAAAACTAAAAACATTAATTACGGGGCCAGAGCTCAGCTCTGGACCTGTTTTGTTATTGGCAGTATTCTGTCACTTCTTCTGCCACTTTTCGCAGTTCTGGCTGAACCGTGCAGTCGCTTTTTACGAAACTCGGCCATATGGTAGATGGTCATGAAAAACGATCAAGAAATAATTCTCACAATCTTTCGTCCAAAGGTGGCGCTATAGCACTCAATTGAAAATGGCAACTTTGAACAGGTACAACTTCATGCCCTGTTTGACCTAGAGCCATGAAACTTGGATACGCATATGCGTGTCCTCATGCTGAACAACTTTCACCCTCTGACTTTTGACCTCTGACCTTTAGATCTCCCACCATTTTGAATTATATGAAAAACAGTCATTGGCTCCTAACTTCTGCATTTTTTCACTTATGGAAAATCCGTTGGAAATTTTTGTAGGCAGAGGTCCAAAGTTCAAGTGTTAAATGTTTCGTGCAGATTGCTCAAAAATCCCAGGAGGAGATAGATTTTAACTATTACAGTTTTATGAAAATTATTCATCTGTGCCTAAAACATACATGCAGACTCACATTTCTTTGAAACTTTGCAGAAATGTACAGGGTCATTCCAAATATCACTGAAACCAATCTTACTGCAATTGGCCAAAAGGGGGCGCTATAGCAATTTTTTGAAAAGGCAGACTTTAAACAGGCATAAGTCATGCCTCGTTTGGCCGAAAGTCGTGAAACTTGCTTACACATGTGCCTTGACTCATGAGGAACACACGTATCGATTTGACCATTAAGCTCCGCCCTTAGATTTTCCGCAATTTTGAGCAGTTTGAAAAATACTTGTTTTTGCCAGTTCTGGCTTAACCGTGCATACGCTTTTTACGAAACTCGGCCATATGGTAGATGCTCATGAAAGACTACCAAGAAATAATTCTCACACTCATTCGTCAAAGGGTGGCGCTGTAGCACTCAATTGAAAGTGCCAACTTTGAACAGGTACAACTCATGTCCTGTTTGACCTACAACCATGAAACTTCAATACACACATGCGTCTCTTCATGCCCGACAACTTTCGTGGTCTGACTTTTGACCTCTGACCTTTAGATCGCCCACCATTTTGAATTATATGAAAAACAGCCATTGGCTCATAACTTCTGCATTTTTTCACTTATGGAAAATCCGCCGCTTTTGTTTTGTCGGCAAAGGTCCTAAGTTCATGTGTAAAATGTTTTGTGCAGATTACTCAAAAATCCCAGGAGGAAATAGATTTTAACTATTGCAGTTTTATGAAAATTATTCATCTGCCCCTAACACATGTATGCAACACTCACATTTCTTTGAAACGTTGCAGTAACGTTTCAGAGTCATTCCAAATATCACTGAAACCAATCTCACTCCAATTGGCCAAAGGGGGGCGCTATAGCAATTTTTTGAAAATGCTAACTTTAAACAGGCAAAAGTCATGCCTCGTTTGGCCGAAAGTCGTGAAACTTGCTTACACTTGTGCCTTGACTCATGAGGAACACATCTATCGCTTTGACCAGTAAGCTCCGCCCTTAGATTGTCCGCAATTTTGAGCAGTTTGAAAAACACTTAAACCCAGGATTTTTCAGCTATTTGCGTGAAACTGTATCATCTGTGTGATCTCCTTTTTCACAGGTACTTGTCTGTTGGGCCAATGGCGTCTCCCTTAAATGAATGCCTCACAATCTCAAGGTCGCCAGTTCAAGCCTCACTTGATGCAGACTTAATTTAAGTTAATTTAATTGCAAACAACATGACTGTATCAATGAATACATGTGCAAATGGTAAAGATAACCTGAAATGCTTATTTGAGAGTACGTTTTTTCAACGTATGACATACTTCATTCTGAAAATAGCTGATCTACAATCTCACAACTTTTCATGGTTTGTGAGCTTGTAGATCGGCTACTTTCACTAGTTTTGGTTCTGAGGAGATGTACAATTTCTTCATTGGTAAATGGTTTGTGAACGAGTGATCTTAGTGTTAGTGAAACAGGGGCTTGGTTCATGAAAGAAGGCAAGAGTTTATGATCTTCAACAGACAATATCAGCCTGGACAAAGCTATAGCACTATAGGTAGTGTTGCAGCCTATTAGTCTGAAGGTTGAGTGTTCGAATCCTGTTAATGGCAGTAGGTTGAGATGTCCAATCAAACCATTATGTTTCCATCTCTCTCTCTCATTAATCTATTGTTTCCATGTCACTCTCTCTCTCTTCAATCTATTCCGTGTCCATGTCTCTCTCTCTATTCACTGGCCCCGTATTATCGCTGCTTGCAGCTATATTTAACATTAGATCCTGACCGATGCTGTCGTCGGCTTGTCTACAAATGACTTAAATGATCTATTCTCTTGTAAGTTGTACCACATTGTGCGTAATTGCGCACAGGGAGACTGAGCTCTTTCTGCTTTTCATATTAAGATCAATTCTATTTCTATGATTCTATCAATCCTATTTATTTCATACAATAAAACAATAAGTAGGCCTACATCCAGAAATGTATTATTACATTTATTTACACATAGTGACAATACACATTTTCACACATTATGCATACTTATTGAATAGATTTCATTGTAGTAGGCCAGGCATACCTAATTTTGAGGTTTTCCAAAGCCAGAAACATATAATTGCAGTGTTTCAGATCAAGATGTGTTCTGTACCAAAAAAAAAAAAAAAAATCTGGTCTCGGTCTTGACTCGGCCTCGCCCCCCGTCGGTCTCGGTCTTGACTTGGTCTCGACCCCCGTCGGTCTCGGTCTTGACTCGGACTCGACCCCCTCCCTGGCCTCCCGGACTCGGTCTTGACTCGGACTCGCCCCCCCTTGGACTTGGTACTGACTTGGACTCGCTTTAGGTGGTCTCGACTACAACCCTAGTGAACAGTTCAAAAGAAGTGAGTCGATTGTGATTCCAGCACACAGGCATGCGTCGCTGAGCACTTCCAAATATCTGGCAGGTTTGATATCTGGACCTGACGGAAACTGGAAATCATGCAGTATGAAATGTGTTGTGACCAGCAATGAGAGCAGAGATGTGCTACAGCCAATGAGAGCACAGGACAGGTGGACACACAGGTGCTTGTTTGATTGTGTAAACAAATTACTATTTTGAACAGATAGACTGTCGGTCCGTCGGTCCGTCTGTCCGTCTGTCCGTCTGTCCGTCTGTCCGTCTGCCTTTCTGTCTAATAGATAGGTGGATAGATAAACTTTATTGTTTGTTCCCTGAGGGGGATAAATAATGTTGATATTGCAGCGTACAATTTTAACATCACTGCCTTATTGTTCTGTTTATTAAACACTGTGGTGAACATAACAAACAACATGTTCACAGCAGGAAGTGTAGGTGGTATTTGCAATCCAGCATCATAAGCAATAGCCTACTGCAAAGTGGACTCTTCCCCTATGGCCTGACCTTTAAGAAGCCAATACAAATGAGCCAGCTCAACACAGCTAGCTCTTCAATGTGGGCATTAAAAAGTACAACCCCCACTCCAACACAGTGGGATTCTTTCCATGAACTGTAGGTTATGCCTAGCCTCATGAGGCGCATCTCATTAGTGAACAGCAACTTCCTGTCCACCTCTCATTTCCCTATTCCCATCCGTCTAATTTGAAAGAGCTGGACAATTGAAAACACATCCCAATAGACTTCAGTCTACGGCCTGTTTCTCCATAGGGTGATATTGAATGGAATCTCTACTAAGAGCTATGGAAGTAGAGATTCCAGAGCACATTGATCACACAGCACAAAAGCAACAGATAAGGATGATGGACAGACAATGTTTGTATTTATATCATGGCCAGGTAGCTATACACAATCCAAGGTTCTACCAAAGTTTAAATATGGTTTTAATGGGAAGCAACTAGGTATCTTACAGTATAGGGGTGAAGTGATTTAACTCAGGGGTCCCCAAAGTTGGGGACACTGACGGTGGGGTTGCAAATTTATTTTGGGTCATTAAAAATATTTAAAAAAACAAATTCAACAGAATGGATGAAATACAATCTAGAAATAATTACAAATAGTACATTTTACCATTTTAATACATTGCAAATGCGCACCGAACATGCAAGTTTATGAGCATAAATTACCTCCATAGTTAGGTGGTGTCGCGAGTCAATGGCCGCATTATGTTGGGGTCGCGGGCTGAAAAGTTTGGGAACCCATGATTTAACTCATTACTTTTCACCACAATACCAACATCTGTATTGAGCTGCAAGACCATGAGGACGTTTGTTTTGGTAGCCAGTCAGTGTTTAGCACATCAAAATAATACGAGAGGCATCATGAAAGTAAACAAAGAAAATCGAACAGTGCCACTATAGCCCTGTTTTTGTTAGAATTTTCATAGCCTTTAACAAAAGAGGATTGGGTAACTATGGCCACTGCATGGTGAGCAGCTGTCAAAGATTTACAGCCAGCAGCAATAGCTCAGAAATTAATAAATGAACGCTTCAGGCTCTAAAATAAACAGGCACGTTAATCCATCAACCATCATCTGAGACCCCCTGTCATCTCTCACAGTTTGACTCCCATCCATGGCTGTAATTAGCTAATTTTGGGACAACATGACGGCAAACTAAATAGGAAACAAAGAAAATGACAAACAGGGAGAAAAAAAGTAACGCTCAAGAAGTTGTCATGGAGACCTGCTGTATATGATATTATTTAATTCAAGTTCAGCTTTCAGTTGTCAATATATTTCTCATTTGACAAAGTTTAAAGTTGAAATGGCTAAAAAATGACTAATGTTTTATTGTGTTTTGGTTATTTCCCCAACAGTGTTATGTTACCAGTATACTGTATATTAATGCTACCAATTGACGTATTTAATCTACACATGTCCCCTTTGTCCCTTACATCTGGTCACATTGTGTGATATATGATGGAGCTTGAGGGCATTTTGCTCTGGCACTGGAATGAGTTTCTGAGAAAAATAATCAAATTATTCTGGCAGATTACAAAACAACACACATATTTGTGCTATTTGTGAATGTAATTTTTTTTCGGAGGATCGATCATACTGGAGATAAATATTCTGTGACTACTTGAAAAGGTAAGAAAAACGAAAAATCTCTGGCATTATTGCTAATTATTTATGTATTTACTTGGCACTAAATGAGTTAACAAGGGTAATATATATTTTTTTCTAAATGTTTTATCCCACAATTTTTGTAAACCATTTTCCACCCAGTGCCAATTGCCTAAGCTATAATCCTGGGCGCTACTCTCCCTCTGCCAGCCTGGGGAGAGCCCCGAACTGAGCTCATGCTTCCTTCAATGCATGAGGGGTGAGCAGGCCGCTTCTTCACCTGACAGAGGGGAGTTTGCCCAGTAGGACGTAGCGCGTGGAAGGAACACGTTATTCCAACCAGCTCCTTCCCCTCCATCAGGCACCCCGGCTGACCAGTGGGAGGCAGTATAAAGCATGTTTTTTGTGAGAGTACCTACCCTAGGGGACATGGGGAGAACATGCAAACTCCACACAGAAAGGCCCTTTCGCCCCTAGGGTATGGGCACTGATGACGCCGTCCCCGGTGGGAATCAAACAGGACCTTCTAGCTGTGAGGCGACAGCGCTACCGACTGCGCCACCGTGCCCCGATCTGTAGAAATGCTGATTAAATCATTAAAAGTTCATACATTTGTGTGCTGTAATTTTTTTCTTAATATTTATTCTATCAATTACTTTTTTCGATTGATCAAACTACAGAGACCTGAAAAAGGAATCGACCCGAAAAACAAATGTAATAGATTCTTTATTTAAACTAAATATACTACTTGAGTGCCCCCAGAAACACTTGCTGTCTCCCACTGTGAGTGCAAAACACTGCCCCTGTTATGGTCGCTTTTCAGCAGAAGTGCTGCACCCGTGTCATAAGTCTGCCGCCATGAGCTCCCATTATCGCCTCTCGTCAGTCTTTCAGCACTCCCCTCTTTATCCCAGCATCCCCCGTGCCCGTAATCTTTGCCCATCATTCATCTTTATGCTCCACTAGGAAGATTCATTAGACCTGGAGAGACAGTTGGAGATGAGATTCGCCGTTGACCAAATTAATGGGTGGGGCGACGAGGAGAAGCAACGTGACGACAACACTCCTGGACACTTCCACTCTCAGGTGCCATGTGCGATAATAACATTAGCACACAATGATCACAGAGCTGTGACTAAATGTTGTCCCTTGATGGCATGTACAGTAAAATATGACCAAGGCCAGCATGCACTTTTTAACAGGGTCTGTGTGTCTGTTTGTCCAGAGCTCATCTCGTAAACAGCTGGACCAACTTTCTTGTGCACACTGCCAGTAGGCCAAATAAGTGCCTTTCCCCCACATACGTTTATTTTATTGTATTATCATTATATGTTGTTTTTTTATTCAACTTGAATTTTATTATAATACAATTCAAGGGGTCTGGGATCGGGTTGAAACGTTGCCTGTATATGGAGTCTTAGGGCATAGTTAGATGTCTGACATCATAGGCTGGCCATGCCGCTCCCATGTGGAGCTCGAGATCCACGTGATCCAATTGTTTATTTACGTGATTTCAGTTATACATAACGTAAAGCGGGCTGGTATAGCTCCACCGTGAGGCCGATTTGAAAGAAAATGTGGGAGGAGAGTAACCACAACACACACACACACACACACACACACACACACACACACACACACACACACACACACACACACACACACACACACACACACACACACACACACACACACACACACACACAGTGACTCACAACCACAACCACAACCAACAGTGCCACTGTTCTCCTGAACAATGTAATAATGTCTCTCTTCCCCCACCAGTATCTGGGTCGAGTAAGATCAATTGCACTTGGGGTGATGAATCAGCATGTCCATCGCTCTTTTGTCACCACCGTTCAGACCCCGGGGCCAGCAGCAAAGAAGAGCCTGGTGTATGTCAAATGGCTCGGGTGATAGCAGGCAGACGAGGTCTGGACACTATCAGCCCTGGCCATCGCTGACCTTAGTGTCCAAGAACAATGAGTCATTACAGAACACACACAAAGACCTAATGGACTGACGGATAAGCTCTGACAGATGTGTATTTGTACGTGTGTCTTGGTTTATTTGCTGGTGTTGTGTATCTGTGCCTGTGTGTAACGGATAACAGCAAAATGCAGCATGGCTTAGACAAATGGAAAGAGTTGAGCAGCAAATTGCTGCTGTGCAATACAACTGGCACTGTTAAAGATCAAGTGTACAGTACGGTATAACAGTGGAGCTGTTGAAGATCAAGTGTACAGTAAGGTATGAGCATTGCTGTTATTACACATACATTAAGGCAGTGATTCTCATACTGTGGGCCGGGGACCACTGGTTGTGCACACTGCCAGTAGGCCAAAGAAGTGCCTTTCCCCCACATACGTTTATTTTATTATTATCATTATGTTTTTTTTTTAAATTCAACTTACATTTTATTATAATACAATTCAAGGGGTCTGGGATGGGGTTGAAACCTTGCCCGTCTATGGAGTCTTAGGGCATAGTTAGATGAAACATAGATGTCTGACATCATAGGCTGGCCATGCTGTTCCCATGTAAAACATGTATGTTTTGCCAAAATAATTGGCAAAACACTGAGACTTTAATGATAATATAGCAGTGGTTCTCAACCTTTTTCATGCCAAGGACCCCTAAATTGATATACATGTGGCCCGGACCCCCATCTAAAAATGTTTTGTGCCAGGGACCCCCCAGAAGCAAAGATTTGAGTTACACATGTTTGCTTTTCAAAAAATCGTTTTCAAAAATAGCAGATCTACAAGCTTGTAGATCTGCTATTTTTGAATAGCCAAAGCTAAGTGGCTATTCAAGTCCCCCCCCCCACCCCCCCAAGGAACAACTGGTGGTCCCCGTACCACTGGTTCCGAACCACTGTAATATAGCATTAAAAAAAAGAATAAAGTTTTCTTTGTGATACCAGGAACTATATTATATATTAAGTAAGTATACTATGTTAGTTCCATTGATCCAAGCCAGAACACAATCGATTGATTGACCATTAAAATAAACATGCTCTGAAAATGCACGCGCAACACCCATCTGACCACTTAACTTTCGGCTCCCGTGTTACAGTATGTGGTCAGATGGTTGGGCCGCGAAGGCTTTTGAGATTTTCAAAAGGTTGAGAACCACTGCAAGGTACAGGCCGGTTTGTGTTTGTTGTGCGGCTCTTTTGTGAGTCATTACATCAGTCATTAAAAACATGGTTGACAGTAATGTCAAGTATACTCTGATTAATGCGCTAACTTAGCTTTTTCTAATCACCTGGTAATACCATGTACTTCATTTTATGAAAACAATTATTGAAGACAGGATTTATTTGTCACTCACTTATACAGGTGCAAGTAGCCAAATATTCATACGGTGAAAAAATGAACCATCCCTATTTAGCATCTACAGTATGTCAAATAATGATTCTTCTGAAGTAGCCTGAAAAAAAGAAAACTAAACCACAGCACATTCCAGGTGTCTCTGCCCATCTTTATGAGTTGCAAAGATCACATTTAGTTTTAGGCACTTTGCAACCTTGTTTTGAGAAGTTCTTTTAGAGTTATTATAGAGTTATTATTCATCCTTTTTAAAGACTGCAGATCAAATGGTTTAAAGTAGCTGCAGTCAAACTCACCAAGAGACCACTTAAGGAAGCCCGGTAGCTTTTTGCTCTTTGAACACCTTACCATTGTGCAATGAGAACAATGGTCCCAGTTTCATCTTTGTTTCAAGTCTGCTCCATTAAATGGAGTGTATTGATGGCATGCTGCTCTGGGCAGGGTTCTCACATCCACAGACTCACATTTTAGTTATCCATAAAAGTGAAATAAAAAAGGCTTTCTGCTCTGATGTACCCAAGAAGTGGAACAGACTCCCTGTGCATGAGGATAATTTAATCGCTTGACTGGTTGTACTAAAAGTGCATGGTTGACAGAACACCTACCCTTTAACCCCACCGATACCAAGGAACAGTTTTATTGATGCTACTATGTTCTATTTAATTGATTTTATCTATTTTAGTGTATTGATCCACCAATCGTTTCATTTATTTTCAGTTATTATTCAACAATATTCAATGGAAATACATTTAAATATGTACTTTGACTGTAATGAAATAGTCCAAGGATTTAACTGAACTAATAGCAATGCTAAGATACTGTAGCATGGCATGTATAATGGTATGTAGCATGGCATGTATAATGGTACGTAGCATGGCATAATGGCATGGTATGTGTTAACTCAGCACACATGATCTATCCCAAACTGTTTTAGAATACTATACTATTACTTTTTTGTAGCACACTGAACAGCTTTTTGATTTTTAAATCTGGATCAACAACCAATCTTGCGTTGATGGCTCAAAATAAAAGGGTCATTTCGATGAGTGAGGTTAGATAAATGAAGCAGACTAAAATGGTAGCCTACTCATGTTTGACAAAGTAAAACACTCCATTAACCACTTAAAAGAGAATCCTGGGTGATGACTTTCTTCACCTGGCTGGACTGGATACATGAATGTCCACCATTTGCTGTAAGGCTAGTGGCTTGACATGCCGTCGATACAACCAGAGTGTTGACGACAACATGAAATGGATATAGAACTCATCTCACCTGTTTCTGAATCTAAGTCAGGGACGGCGTTCATTTGGAAAAATCAATAGACACATTGCGAAACTATTACTGCCAGTAAAGTTCAATTGGACTGAGTGACAGTTCTCGTTATGTTTCAACCAGAATGTAGAATTACAGTATGTGCAGGGCCAGGGAGTGTCATTTGGAGATGCTCTGGCAATCACAGTTGTCTGCAACTACAGTTATGGATGAAAACTAATTGGACGATATGTCAGAGGAAGTGTAAGAAACTGCCATTAAAGGGTCAAATACCACAGGGCCCAACCAAGCCACCACAGGCTGCAGAAAGATAGCCTGTCACTATTAGCTATAGCTGCACTCTAGCCCACTTTATAGAGAGAGCTGAACAAACACTGTGTTGCTTACCCAGGCTAAACCGCTGCTATGGTTGTATTTGTAGCAGTGATTCCACAAAGAAAGCTGTTTTTCTTTCAGCGCTTTCAATTTGGTGTACATCAGATATCCTCTCCTCTTTCACTCGAGTAAACAATGGAAGAAAGGGGGAGCCGGTGACTCAAGTCTCTGGTGGATGGTACACATCAGGGCCCTTATGAAAGTAATCAAAGGAGCAGGAGCCCAGTAGTTAGTCTCACAGGAGAAAAGGCTCAGAGCCACCACAACGCTTTGGCAAGAGGTCTCATATCAAATTTATCAAATTCATTAGGAGGGCTAATAACAAACACCAGCCAACGCCATGAGCTGGGCGATCAAATTAAATGCTGCCCCTCATCCTGAATCCCACGGAACGGCCCAGAGAGTGAGGCTAGACCTTGTGGAGATTTCCATAAGCATGTTTAAATGTAATTCTGCAAAATCAAAAACAAACAAAGTTCTGGATGGACAAGAGAAGTAATAACTGCAGACTTCCCTGATATCCATCACTGCAGGAGGAATATTGTGTCACGTCCTACAGTATAGTAGGACATGAAGACTGGTGAACAAAATGATTACCATTAAAAATCTTGGTGTCATGGTTTGTGAATTGTTTTTTGCAAGTAAGCCAAATGGAGGCCTCTTTGATGCATTTTTGACCAGCAGGCACTGATAGATCATGGCTGTCTGTTTAAAGAATGCAAAAACAACTTCTTACAAGGTCAGCTGTGATCTCGTGACAGTATTTGTCTCTGTTTCCCCCAATCCCCAGAACCCCCGTCAGCTCGTATCAATATTGCCACCAAGGGTGTGTGAAATGTGTAGGCCAGTTGGCTACATTTGCCATTGGTGAGCTATAAATGTGAATACTATGAGACAAATTGCACCTGTGGGTGCGGTAAAGTGTCCAGTCTATCTATCAGTCTGTGAAGTTATAGGTCCCACCGAGGAAGACGAAGAATGAACAACGAGGTTTGGGGGAAATAAACAAAAGCAGAAAACAGGTTGTAACGTCGAGGTCAGAAATGGCCCAGTAATCATAGGAGCTAAAGAGTAATAAAAAAGAAAATACGTACAAATCTGAGGAAATCTTAAAACAGTTGTGATGAAGGGCAGAGGATAGAAAAACAAAACACAACTGGCTGAAGCAACTATACTGTAACTGTGTGCTTTCTAAAACCATGTATCAAATAGGATTACATCTGCTCTGGTAAGCCAAGTTTAATGAAAAGTATATGAAACGAAAGCCTCAAAAACAAAACAATAGGAACTTCTTCGTGAAAACCCACTAGAGGGTATAATCTGGACTAGAGAGGTATTAGCCTACTTAATACTAAATCCAGTATTATTATTCACCCAAATTGTTATGAAAAACACAAGGAGGTATAATCTGCACAGGAGAGATATAGTCGAGCCCGCAATATATAAATTATGGTGGGGAAAACACTAATTGAAAAAGACAATTTGGACTAGAGGTACGTATAATCTGGTCACTCACAACAGAAGAAATAGACATGTTGAACCTCCCATGTCCTTTTGTGAAGGACCTCCTTTGTACATTAACCGATTAAGTTGCATGACAGCTCATTGGATGATGTCAACTGAGTGAAACCATAAAAATACATGAATTCATTCACAGAATGAGCTCGCTGTTGGGAATGATGCTGGTTATGGCTGAATGCTAAGTGATGGATGATGTAAGAAATGAATGAATACTCCCCACTTGTTCACGTGTGATCTGGCTGTGGAAGAGGCTTTGTGAAGCCTTGGTCACATGCTAGAATTCATAGTGACGGAATCTCATTATTATAATCGTAAGATACAAATGACATAAGATCCCATCTAATATTTCTCATATGAAATTCTTAAATGAAAGTGTTCCTCATTTGGGGCATCGATGTCACTAGTCACTACCAACTTGAAAGACATCCATTTTGAATATGTTTCTATAACCATCTGATTTACATAAACACTCTCATGAAAGACCATTTGGAACAGTAGGTATATGAGTATGGCTAGACTCCCTCGGGAAAACTTACAATGAAAATGACAACAGCCATTTAAGATGCACTAATGGAGGCTGCCAGAAAACTGCCCATAGCTCCTATATGATCAGTCTGCTATGTCAAGCTGGATTATTCTGCTGTAAGACCAACAGCCAATTTTGGTGATTCATTCTTTCTTTCTGTCTTTCTGTCTTTCTGCCTGTCTTTCTGTCTTTCTTTCTGTCTTTCTTTCTTTCTTTCTTTCTTTCTTTCTTTCTTTCTTTCTTTCTTTCTTTCTTTCTTTCTCAGCCATTGGAACATTGGCTATTTGTGTTATATTGTGTTTTGTTTAGGTATCGTTGTTCTGTTAGTCTTCCCCATATGTTTGGCATCTTATTTTGTAGTAGTGTTCTTGTGCTTCCAGTCTACCCTTGTTTGCCATTACATGTCTTGTCTCTCCACCCTGATTATTTGTTAACCATACCAAAAATGGTTGATTTATAAAGATACACCATCCCGATTGGAGCCACTAGAGGCGACATGGTACACAAATCCTACAAATGGTCTCCTAAGTGGGCGCCGGCGTCTGACGGCAAATCTCGCGAATATCCTTTGTTTACTGGCGCTAGATCCCGCGAGAGTGTGTTGCTGGGACAGAGAAAGGTCGATAATAAAGTACATTTTCTCCTGATTAGCAGTCTGCTAACTTCCTATTTCTACTGCAACGGGGAATAGCATACCAGTTTCTGTAAAAGTTGAGAAAAGGAAGCTATCATTTAGATTAGAGGGGTATTCGAACCAATCACGTTCACGAAAGAGTATTTGACAATATCTGGCCAAACAGGCTTAGATCAATTTGTTTTCCAGTTATTTACGTGACTGCACAAGCACAACAGAAGTGGGAGAACGATGTGGCATCCACTTTATTTTCTACTCCTTTTCAGAGCTTCTAAGTACAGACCATTCGATGGAAGCATTTAAAAATGATGTGTCACTTACTCACTTTTGCCTTGAAAGACTATACCTCCCATCCAATAAACCATAAAGGATTAACAGAAAAGGAGCTTTCCCCATGCTGCTTATATACTCTATGTTAATAACTCAACCCTCGGCTTGGTGTGCTCACTGGTGGTGGGTAGCCTACTGTATGCACCTGTCGCTTGCTTCAGGAGAGGCGCTGGCTGCTTCCACCCAAGCTGTGGCGCTTCCCCAGAGACATCTGCTCTAACCACAGAGATAACACACAAAAACTAGTACCAGGAGACCTGGTACTGCCAGACCCCTAGTGGTTGAAATCTGAATGGCCGGACTTCGCATGACATGTGTGCAGAGGAAAAGAGGGACAGAAAAGAGGAAAAGAGGGACAAAAGAGGGACAAAAGAGATCTCTGTATGTGTCTGTCTGTGTCCCTTTTATGCCCATATATGGACAAAAGAGGGACGAAAGAGGGACAGACAAAGCCTCATGTAGGCCGACCCTCTGGGTCTGGCAACAAACAACAAACCAGCAATAATTAAAAAAAAACAAAAAAGAAAAAGAAAGGAAAAAAGGAGTCCAGTATGCCCGAACGATCTACAATGCACACATTGACTAAAATATGAGTAAAAATCTCTCTATATATTGTGGAGTATCGCCACAATACCGCCTGTCAGGTAAGCACCACACCAGGGAGAGGCCATGGGACAGAGACAGAGTGAGACCGCGCAGGCAGCGCACCAGCCTGGGCAGCGTCATAGAAGGGCGTTACCTGCCACTCACCATCATGAATCAGCCCCAACTCAGCGCAGCTGCGGCGACAGGTTAGGTGTGGCACCTGGCTACAAGTATGGCTACTCTGTCTCAGTCTGGCATTGGCTCTCCTGGTGACTGGACGGGTGCTACAGGCGGTAAGGCAATATTCTCCACTATTCCCGCACATTGATGAATGCTTGTGAATCGTAGTATTAAAAGGATACTCTTTGTTTACTCCTAGGCAACCTGTGGGAGTTAATCACATTACCCGACACAATGCATGGATAAATGACGATGACGCTGAGGCGCATGGATTCCAAACAGAGACATTGTGATGCATGAAAATACCCTGACGCGGGGCGAACTTTGAGTTTGATCTTTATTATTTGAAGTTATTTGAAAAGTATTACCAAGGACCTGCGGGTCCCATATACGAAAGGTGTTGAATAAATACCCTTAATTGGGCTTGTACCCTGCATTTTGTGTTTGGCTTTGATCAGTTCCCCACATATGGTGGAGAATGCGGGCACACTGATCCACGCCAAACCCAAAAAACCATGGAGCATGCCAACGCCCTGACGGCCCTGTTGAGGAGCCAAACCGATTTGCAGACAGCGGTACAAAAGTTAATTGATAGGATTAGCCGTGATGTGGCTAGCACACGCGCACCTAGAGAAGTACTCACCAAATTGACACCAGAAGATGATATTGAAGCGTACCTGGAAGTGTTTGAGCGCACCGCAGCCAGAGAGAGGTGGCCAGTCGGAGACTGGGCCTCGCTCTTGGCCCCGTTCCTCACCGGCGAGGCCCAGCGGGTGTGCCGGGATTTAACCCTCGCCGACGCCAGAGATTACAGGAAGTTGAAGGACGCCATCCTCGCCACCCAGGGATACAGCCTCCCAGCGCGAGCGCAGCGCTACCACAGCTGGGCCTACAACTCGGCCTTTCCACCTCGCCCGCAGGTAGCGGCTCTTCTGCGCAGCGCTCATAGCTGGCTTACCACCGGGGGAGATCCACCTATCATCGACCGCTTAGTGATCGACAGATGTATACGTTCGTTGCCGCCTGACGCCCGGAGATACGCCTCACAAGTGAGTCCAAGCTCACTGGAGGCACTCGTGGCCCTCTTAGAAAACCACCAAGTGAGCGTGGACATGATGAGGACCACGCGCACCGAAGCAGCCAAGAGCCCTGGGGAGGAGAAGCCCAGCCGCGATCGTCGAAGGTCGACGCCACCGAACCCATCCGCCGCCCGGACTGAGGCCGCCGTTGCCGAAGGGCCCACCCGAGGCCCACATCAACGCCGCTGTTATGTCTGCGGGCAGGCGGACCATATTTCCTGGTCGTGCCCCGAGAGAGAGCGCGACGTATCCATGGGGACCGCAGCCAGCTCCGACAGCGCGCGGCCCTGCCTGCACACCGGCACCAGCCCGCACCGCCAGACACGCCTGCCCGTGAAGATTGGACGGACCGACACGCACGCCCTGCTGGATTCCGGCAGCGCGGTGACTCTCGTACGAGCGGACCTGGCCGGGAAGCTCAGCGCCGTCACCGTGCCTGTAACCTGTGTCCATGGCGATGTGCGCCACTATCCGGTGACCCAGCTCCGCGTCCAGACGCCCCGGGGAGACGCCGTGGTACCAGCCGGGGTCGTGCCCAACCTGCCCGTGCCGTTGCTGATCGGCGCTGATTGTGTCCTGTTCGCCCGGTACTGGGACCCCGGCCTACTGCGCGGCACCGCCCGCCACCGTCGCCGACGCGTCCCGCGCCCGGCGCCTCCAGGCGCGCTCCACGCCTGCCCTGCGTTCCGCGCCACCACACCAGCTGGCCTGAGTGACAGCTCCCCGGCAGGAGATGGGGGAGACGAGAGAGACGCGAGAGACGAGAGAGATGAGAGAGACGAGAGAGACGAGAGAGACAAAGAAAAGGAGAGGAGAGGAAAAGACCAGAGACGGGAGGCGGAGGACATGCAGGCCACGTCAAGCCAGGGGGCCGCGGGCCCCGCTGATGTTGCGGACCCCTTCGCCGAATTCCCCGGCGCCGAAGCTCTCGAACCACCCCGGGCTGGGGGGTTCGCCACGGCGCAGTGGACCGACCCGAACCTGGACATGGCGCGCCGGAACGTGGCCGCCATCGACGGGAAGAAATGTGAGGGGGTGAGTGCATTGAGTCACCCATACTTCCTTGTAAAAAAAGACTTGTTATATCGGGGTGTGTTGGACAAGGGGGGGGACCTAGTCGAGCAGCTACTTGTGCCAAAAGAATATGTGTCACGGGTGTTATATTTAGGACATACGCACCAACTAGGAGCGCACTTGGGAAGCCAAAAGACATACGAGCGCATATTGGCCCGCTTCTACTGGCCCGGGGTTAAACGGGCAGTAGAGGACTTTTGCAAAGGCTGCTCTGAATGTCAAAAGACCGCTCCGCGGCCCACGTTTCATAACCCTCTTGTACCAATGCCGATAATTGAAGTGTCGTTTTCACGCCTTGCCATGGACATTGTGGGTCCGTTGCCAAAATCCAG
Source organism: Gymnoscopelus microlampas (assembly GCF_963454915.1). Taxonomy (NCBI): domain Eukaryota; kingdom Metazoa; phylum Chordata; class Actinopteri; order Myctophiformes; family Myctophidae; genus Gymnoscopelus; species Gymnoscopelus microlampas. The sequence continues at coordinate 42,876,964 of NC_139949.1, read as the reverse complement.
TCGCGGTCACCGCTATATCTTAGTGATACTAGACTATGCCACTCGATATCCCGAGGCCATTCCCCTGCGGGCGGCCTCGGCGAAAGCGGTGGCCCACGAACTATTGATGCTGTTTAGCCGGGTGGGCATAGCTGAAGAAGTACTAACGGATCAAGGCACCTGTTTCATGTCCCGAGTGATGTCACAATTGTATAAATGGCTGAAAGTGAAGCGCATTCGCACCTCCGTCTACCACCCACAGACGGATGGTTTAGTCGAGAGGTTTAACCAGACTTTAAAAAAAATGTTGAAGAAACTAACTGATGTGGACGGGAAAGACTGGGACCAGTTGATTCCGTATGTGCTCTTTGCCATCAGGGAAGTACCGCAATCGTCCACGGGGTTCTCGCCATTTGAGCTTGTGTATGGCCGGAGGCCCCGTGGTTTGTTGGACATCGCCAAAGAGACCTGGGAGCGCCAGCCTTCTCCCCACCGCAGTGTGGTGGAACACGTGGAGCGTCTCCAGGCCCGGGCGAAGACCATCTGGCCCCTGGTACGAGAACATATGGAGAAAGCCCAGCGAGACCAGGCCCGAACCTACAACCGAGGCGCCACGCTCCGCGAGTTCCAGGTGGGAGAGAAGGTCCTGGTGTTGGTCCCCAGCTCGGAATGCAAGTTCCTCGCAAAATGGCAAGGACCATACGAGGTCGTGGAGAAGGTGGGCCCCGTGGACTATCGGGTGAGCCAGCCCGGCAGACGGAAAGGCCATCAGATCTACCATGTGAACATACTGAAAAAGTGGATCTCAGCCCCCCGACTACCGCTGCCAGCGCTGATGACCGCCGTGCCCGCGCAGACGCTGCCCCCGGTGCCCATCGGAGAAGACCTCGTCCCAGCCCAGACCCAGGACATCAAGGACCTGCTGGGGCGGAACCGGGACATATTCTCCGAACTCCCCGGCCGAACCACGCTGATCCGGCACGACATCCGCACGGACCCGGGGAAGGTAGTGCGCCAACGGCCATATCGCATCCCAGAAGCCAGACGAATCGCCATCAAAGAAGAGGTGGCCAAGATGATCGAGTTAGGAGTAATCGAGGAGTCGTACAGTCCATGGTCCAGCCCGATCGTGATTGTACCGAAGCCAGACGGGACGCTGCGCTTCTGCAACGATTTCCGAAAATTGAATGACGTCTCCGCCTTTGACGCATACCCGATGCCCCGAGTGGATGAACTGATCGAGCGCCTGGGTCCTGCCCGGTTCGTCAGCACGCTGGACCTGACCAAGGGCTACTGGCAGGTGCCGCTGACGGACCGGGCCAAGGCGAAGACGGCCTTCTCCACGCCCGACGGGCTGTTCCAATACACGGTGCTGCCGTTTGGAGTCCATGGCGCGCCCGCCACATTCCAACGGCTGATGGACCGTGTACTCCGCCCCCACCGAGACTACGCTGCCGCGTACCTAGACGACATCGTGATCCACAGCCCGAGCTGGAGCCTCCATCTGCAGCACCTCCACGCCATCCTTGGGGCGCTCAGACGAGCCGGGCTGACAGCGAATGCAAAAAAGTGCCGCATCGGCCTGACGGAGACCGACTACTTGGGGTTTACGATCGGACGAGGATGCGTGCGGCCCCAGACGCGTAAAGTGGAGCGGATTCGGGAATGGCCCCATCCTGTCACGAAAAAGCAAGTAAAATCGTTCCTTGGCCTTATGGCTTATTATCAAAAATTTGTGAAAAACTATTCTACCATTGCAGCCCCACTGTATGAGCTGACGTGTCAAAAACGCCCCAACCACATTGTCTGGACGGCCGAGACGGAGGCCGCGTTCCAGACCTTGAAGAGCGCGCTCTGTGAGGAGCCAGTATTGAAAGCCCCCGACTTCAGCCGGCCCTTCGTCCTTCACACAGACGCGTCGGGCACCGGGTTGGGGGCGGTCCTCGCACAGGTATTTGATGGAGAGGAACATCCAATTACCTACGTGAGCAGAAAATTACTAGACCATGAGAAAAATTACGCAACAGTAGAAAAAGAGTGTTTAGCGGTGAAATGGGCAATTCACCACCTGCGCTATTACCTGTGGGGCCGTACCTTTACCCTCATTACAGATCATGCACCCCTAAAATGGATGGCCACCAATAAAGACCGGAACGCCAGAGTGACGCGGTGGTTCCTGGAGCTGCAGGACTACTGTTTTAAGGTGGAGCACCGGCCCGGGAAGGAGATTCCACACGCAGACGCACTGTCCCGAATGTATGAAGTAGAGGAGCTGGAAGCCCCCGGACCAAGCGGCGGGCTTAGGGGGGGGATATGTGGAGTATCGCCACAATACCGCCTGTCAGGTAAGCACCACACCAGGGAGAGGCCATGGGACAGAGACAGAGTGAGACCGCGCAGGCAGCGCACCAGCCTGGGCAGCGTCATAGAAGGGCGTTACCTGCCACTCACCATCATGAATCAGCCCCAACTCAGCGCAGCTGCGGCGACAGGTTAGGTGTGGCACCTGGCTACAAGTATGGCTACTCTGTCTCAGTCTGGCATTGGCTCTCCTGGTGACTGGACGGGTGCTACAGGCGGTAAGGCAATATTCTCCACTATTCCCGCACATTGATGAATGCTTGTGAATCGTAGTATTAAAAGGATACTCTTTGTTTACTCCTAGGCAACCTGTGGGAGTTAATCACATTACCCGACACAATGCATGGATAAATGACGATGACGCTGAGGCGCATGGATTCCAAACAGAGACATTGTGATGCATGAAAATACCCTGACGCGGGGCGAACTTTGAGTTTGATCTTTATTATTTGAAGTTATTTGAAAAGTATTACCAAGGACCTGCGGGTCCCATATACGAAAGGTGTTGAATAAATACCCTTAATTGGGCTTGTACCCTGCATTTTGTGTTTGGCTTTGATCAGTTCCCCACAATATATATAACTGGTGTTTAGCTTTACACAAAAGATTTGAGGTTAAAGCACAGGCAGGTTAAAGTAAATATGTTGGCAGACTAGTACTAGTCCAACACTGTTAAAATAAGTCTGACATGCTGCTACAGTGGACAGGCGTTCCTTCTAGTCATCACCAAGCTAATTGTAATTTCTCAGTCCCACAGAGAAGGTCTGGGTGTCCCATCTCGCCTGAGAGCTCACAGATAATGTCACAGGTGGCTTTAGCAGTGGGAGAGCCCAAAACTGCCATTACCAGTCCAAGGAGAGAGGCATCGGAGGGAGGAGGCGGAGGGGAATGCAATATGGTGAGTTTAGTTTCACCTGGCCTCACAGTTTGACCCCTGGATCACGTGGCAACACCTCCAGAAGAGCATGAAAATAATTAAAGCGCAAAGAATCCTCTGATTAGAATACAGAGACACGTATGTTCCAGGAGAGCGTTATGTATGCTAGATGCATGGCAATGTGGTGAGCTGTACACACGCGTACACATGCACGGGCACGCAGGGGTGCGCACCCTCTCTAAAGGTAGCGCGTGCCGTAATTTGGTTAGTATTTAAAAAGAAATCCAGAGAACTTAAAGCTTTCTGTAAATACCATAAAGATGCCGGCCTGCTCTGATCTCCACACTTGTACAGTAATAGGTGTCATAAATTGTAACAAAATTCAGTCATGTGTGTGTAACGCACCCTCAAACTGGAACACCTTTGCCAGGGAAAAGTTACACACAATGCGCTTTTCTGTTGACAAAACAAAGACATTTAACTCTGGGAGCATAAGAATGATTCATTTTTACACACTGAGTTAAATTAACACTGAAGATTTGACTGTGTAGAGTGAACCACGAGGAACCCAGGGGCTCTAGTCTGACACGGCTAACTACAGGCCATCCACCACTGGGAGCAGACGCCACATGGTGTGGCAGTTGGAGAGAGAGAGAGAGAGAGAGAGAGAGAGAGAGAGAGAGAGAGAGAGAGAGAGAGAGAGAGAGAGAGAGGTGAATAATAAACAAAGGGACTGACAAATAATCTGATCAGGGGCCAAGGAGAAGGGAGAAACGCATGGGTGAGAAAGGAAGAGTGGGAGAGAGAGAGAGAGAGAGAGGCAGCAAGCAGGAGAGAAAATGAGTCAGAGTGAAAAAAGGAGATGAATTCTCTCCTTCCCGCTGACCCGTTTCCTCCACAATGATGCCCTCCGCGCCCCCTCCCCCCCGAGCGGCCAGGTGGTCAGCCCCGCTGATGGGGCAGCACAGACGGACCCCCTGCACCTCGCCATGCTGTCCCTGCTGTCCCACCCCGATACAAAGCAGCTCGGGTGAGGATGACAGCCAGACAGGATACAAAGGGGGTGGGAAGCCACACGTGAAGGGCCTGGATGTCACTCGCCCTTCTATTGGCCTGACTGTCATTGCTGGGTTTATATACTGTATTATATTCTATTGGCCTGGCCGTCATTGCTGGGTTTATATACTGTGTGTGTGCGCATGTGTGTGTGTGTGTGTGTGTGTGTGTGTGTGTGTGTGTGTGTGTGTGTGTGTGTGTGTGTGTGTGTATATATATATATATATATATAGATCTATATATAGATCTATATATAGATATATATAGATAAAAACACACTCCAGACATGATAAATAAGTCTTATGGCTGTGAAACAATGGTCATGCTTTGTAGCCACACAAATTCCCGTGATACCAGAGGGATTTCAACTGCAGGTGCTCAGTTTAATTGGCAGATAAATATTCCTAGCTAAAACAAATGTCACAGCTCCACAGCTTGTAATGGTGTGCATCTTTCTATGTTTGCTGCAAAGAACTGTGAGAGAATTTGCTGTACCAATTGCAAAACGGTTTATCAGGATCAACAGCAAAATATAATAGCCCATTTAATGGAACACGCATAACAAAAACAGCTGGTCTATGGGCCACAGTACAGTACTAAATACTAGACAATGTTCCTCTTTCATGGTTATAAAGACCACCACCATCACTCCCCTCTTAACAACCTGACTAATACATACTGGGGGGGACTTGTCAGTCAATACAGCTTACTCAGGCTGAAATGATATTTCCCAGATACAGTGAGGCACAGTGTACCCAAGGTCACCATCTGTATTTCCCTGGCAGATGTCACGACACTCTATCATCTGGGAGTCCTTGGACCTTTGGGGGACAAGCTGTCTCGCTATTAGATAGAACACAGCAGTCCATTGTCCCGTCTCCCAGGACAAATGAGAGGATATGATTATGGGTCATCTGTGTGGCGCTTTGGACAAAAAGCACCATTCATGCACACTGTGGATGAGCGACAAACACCAAATGAGAATCAATGGAGTGAAAAAGAAATCTTTGCTGCCATAGTTGAATATGTTCTTCAATAATATACAAGAGGTTCCGTCTTACACAGTGAAATAAAATAGCTGCAATGTGGGCAGCCATTGTGGACGACGAGAGAGAAAATGTAGGCACGAGAGCCACCGATGAAGGTGGCGAGGCCTGCTTCATTGGCAAGGCAAGGCAGTTTTATTTTTATCGCACATTTCAACAACAAGGCAATTCAATGTGCTTTACACAGAACAACAAGCAAAGGGAACACAATTATACAATAAAAATAGCAGATACAGTTACAGTGTAGAAGAGAAAGAAAAAAAAGAAAAGTACAGTATCTCAATCACAGCCAGCGGTAAACAGAAAGGTCTTTAGTTGTGTTTTAAAAGAAATACCCCACTAGCAGCATTTAACCTTCACAGAACTCAGTTAATTTGTTGCGCCTTACTCGACATCACAATCTCCCACCAATAAAGAAAACCAACTGCCTCGGTATGAAGTGGAGAAGAAGAAGAATGGTCTTTACTGCAGATCCACTCCAGCAGAGGCACTAATCCGACACAGGCAACACTGCAATCAGAGAAAACCCAAATGTTAAGAAGCAAAAACAATTGCAGCCTCATTGCATCAGGTGGATGCCAGGGGCCAGAGGAGCATTGCTGGAATATTCGTCATACCCAAAGCGCAAAGAGCTCTTCAAAAGTTAAAACTAAACAATGCTCTAAGAAGTGATTGATCTCCAGCCCATAAACATGCCATTGTCATTTAAAAGACATCATGAGTAAGACACACACACCCCCCTCCCCCCGACCTTGCTGAAATATATTTCAAAATATTACTCTTGTCCTCCTGGAAGGGGAAGATAACGTGCTTCATGGCAACATCAGCAGCAAAGACAAGGAGGGGATAATCACACACTGAGCCCAACTCTACCACACACATTCTTTCTGATGATAATAGACCTTTTAAGCAGCAGCCATTTTGACATGGAATAGTAGGGTAAACACAGCTGTTACCAATGATACCAATTAAGTTTTCATTAAGGTCAAACTAACCACATTCCCAGCCTTTTCTCAGCTCCTCTCCCAACACACAAACCTGTTTGTAATCGAATGTTCGAAGGTTTTGAAGATCGACTCGTCAATCACAATTGACCGGTTGGTTTCCACTGACCTAGAGGGAATGTGGGTGTCAAAGTTTCACGGCAACAGGCCGTGAAACACCGGAGTGCCAGAGGTTTATTAAAAAAATGTACGTTGAGTGCCTGGATTTTTAACCATTTTTTAACCTTTTTCAAGTAGTCACAAAATATTTTCAGTGATCACCGTCCTCACGGTGATCCCTTCATTAAACACATAGAGGTCTCGTACAATCGGGGGGGGGAAATTAAAAACATTCGGTAATCCGTTCCATAGTTGCAGCCAGTTGAAAATAGTCAAAAATACATTGTCAATAATGTCAAATTCAGGAACTCATGAATCACATGGTAAATTGTATGGCAATTCTGAAAATGTAATACTGTAGTATTCTCAGACTCGATCTTAAAAATGAAGTCACCCTAACTAAAAATATGCAGTTGCATTACAAGATTTGTGTTCCTTTTTCTCAGCTTAGCCTATACAGCAGTTGACACATTTCCCTGACGTGTAGCAATTGAACTGTTGTCAGATAGACTCATTTGAAAGCCTAACAAATTGACTTAGCTAATCCATACAAGTCTAAGTGAAAATACCACATCCTATGCTCAACAATTGTCTCTCTTGACACTTGACACTATTGCAGATGATTTTTATTCAATATGAGGTCATTTCAGAGGTTGCATTAGGCCGGAACTTTTTTTTGTTTTAAATATCCTGGCCCGTAAAAAAAAGGTTAAAACCCAAGTGGAGCTTCAAAACCAAAAGACAAAAAAAGCAGAACAAGGAATATCTTATAACTGCCCAAATGACATACATATTTTACTTTAGTAAAGTTTGCATGGGATTTCACAACCGAGCGGTCATTCTCCAAATTAAAACTCATAAAATAAACTGAGGAGCACAATGGGCCGGGACAGACTGAGTGGATTGATGTTGAAAATGACCAGTTGAATAAATTGGACATTATAGAGCGCATCGTGGATTAATTCGGAGCGCAAGGCTCACCAAGTACCCTGGGTCACTGTGGGTCAGTGGGCTACTTGATGAACTGAAGCTGCTGTGCCAAAGTTTTCTTTTAATTTGCAAGAGGTATTCCAAAATAACATGATCACTGCAACAATCGCTGAACTATACGTGCACTCTGTGCTGTTGGTTGATTTGTGCTGTGCAGGCATGCACTGGAGGATTATTTTAGTTGTTGTGAATGCTTTGAGCATTCAGTGTCAAAGTCAACTACAACTTGGTTGCATTCTTGCCGGCTGCAACATTGCAGTGTTGCAATAATGAAACATTATATGCCGGCAGGTTTCTCAAGTCCATTCAATTTAATTTGTTAATCTATTTTCAGTTCAGGCCCACAGAGGGCCCAGGAACGTGGATGCCTCATTAGATGAACCTCATTTGACTCATCCAGCGCACAATGCATGCAATAGATATGCAGCGTCAACACAACTCAAAAGTCCTCACTACCTATCACACTGTCACTGAGTTGAGAACTATATATATATATAATAATTAATATTGGATAAACCGCGGGTGAAATGATGCGGGAATTGAATTAATTAAGTTCTTAACCCTGCTAACGACGACGAGGCTTATGGATATGTCTTATGAAAAGTTGCATGTGAGAAAGTGACGGAGGGCTTGATGCTAACATGGATATGGATGTATACAGTAACTGTCGACTGGTGATCGCGACAGTGGTGAGTGACATTGTTTGTACAAGTACGTATATCCATATAGAATCCCATGTGTATCCCTGGTCGGTGCGGATCTATAAATAGGATGATATAATCACCGCGGGTGGATGGCAGATGGATAATGAACGTGTACACGCGGATTCGGGTAACGAAAAAGTCCATCCGTGCAGCTCTAGTATATATATATATATATATATGTACCTAGATACACACTCGCACGCATGCACACACACGCACACGCACGCACGCACGCACGCACGCACGCGCGCGCACACACACACACACACACACACACACACACACACACACACACACACACACACACACACACACACACACACACACACACACACACACACACACAAACACACACACACACACACACACACACACAGTACAGACGGGAGGCATACGTTAATCCGACATCCCTTTTCTCCGACTATGTGGCATCCGCGTGCGGTTAGGGTTAGGGTTCGGGTTTGGTATAGGGTTAGTATTGAAAACGTCAGAGGCATGCGCTGTCGGAGGAATGCGCTGTCGGACTAACGTATTGCACCCAGTACAGACAGTACAGGCCATGGAAGTGCATGAGCACAGAGAAAAATGGGTGAGGTTGAAACAAAGATCAATCAAGCAAGATGTCATTTTTACATCTAAAGGTAGGACATAAAACAAATGACCCGTCCTAGACAAGCATACATTTGGCCTTCCTTTAGTGATAATTTCTTAGAGCTTATCGGGATGACAGTGCAGGGAGGAAGAAAACTCGACCGCAGAAAGCCATGGAAAAGAAATGTGTCTTGGCCCGCTATCTGCTGTGCTGATCTTCCAAAAACACCAACTAAGTTCAAACCCGCTCCGTCATAACATACCACCAAGAAAAACACATTTCTCTGATACCTTCAGGGTATCAGACCTGAAGGTATATCTTCTTGCCGATTCTTGTGGTTGCAGCAGTGTAGTGGGCGATCTAAAAGTCATCTTTACTCCATTGCTGGCCCTGTCGACTTGTCCTTGTTGGAGTGAAGAGTGAGGGAAACAACAGGACTTTGCAGGTGAACGAACAGCCAAACAATGAGTTGTATTTGGGCTGTCTCAAGGGTAAGATATTCTTACATCTGACAAAAGCTGAGACCCACACACACACACACACACACACACACACACACACACACACACACACAATTTATTTGAGTAAAAGTACAAAAGTATTGGCATCAAAATATACTTAAAGTACCAAAAGTAAAAGTACTCTGTTTCAGAAGGTATCATAATATGTATTAAATGTATTAAAATCTTTTTAAAATAGCGGATCTACAAGCTCATGCAACGCGTTGTGAACTTTTAGACAGGCTATTTTCAAATAGCCAAAGTTTAAATAGGGCTGAAGTGGTTAATGTATGTTTTGTAACAATAATAATAGTAGTAACAATAATAACAATATTTGCCTCTGAGATGTAGTGACAATTGGCAATACTCCAGTAAAGTAAAAGTACCTCAAAATTGTACTGAAGAACTGTACTTAAGTAAATGTACCGTAATGTTGTAATTTTGTGCCAAGATATTTCTGTGATCTTTGGCACATGCAGGGGTCCAGACTCCAGGTTGGGACCCACTGGTGGAGCCTGTGTAGACTGGATATCTGCACCCAGTGCACTGGCCTACAACATCTCCCTCTGAATCCACACTGTCATGTGTCAGCCTTGTTATGTGTACAAGTAGCACAGCAGAGAAAGAAATCGAGCCCCTTGAGCGACAGCCCAAATACAACTCATTGTTTGGCTGTTCGTTCACCTGCAAAGTCCTGTTGTTTCCCTCACTCTTCACTCCAACAAGGACAAGTCGACAGGGCCAGCAATGGAGTAAAGATGACTTTTAGATCGCCCACTATACTGCTGCAACCACAAGAATCGGCAAGAATTTGCTGCAAGCTCAGTCATACTGTAGGCCAAATAGGCCGGAGTGATATGAGCGATGTAATCAAACATACATCAATTATAGTTGAGATCCCGACATCCTACACTACAGTATAATTGGTCAGTGTTCCTTCGGCTGTGTGGTCAAGCAGATCGGCTGAATCACTCAAATGTAATTTCAGGCCAAAAGAAGTCCATAAAATAGCCTTATGAGCAACTTTACGGCAACGTTCAGCCTGACAGTGTGGATCTTGTGGGTGAATATTACTCATGTAACACTGATTTGTTGAATGTAATATTCAAGTCTGTTAAGAGCTATGATTGAAACTGCTTCTGTTGTGATATCACTTTCATAGATGCGCAGCCCAGCCCGTGGAGAGGTTGACAACGTTCGTTTGCTGCCTCCATTCCCGTTCATGCGATCCATATACTGCGAATGCCACTTTCAAAGCTGTCAGAAGGCGAGGTGCCCTAATGTATGCAAATGTGTATTAAATAAGTTCTGAAGTGTTGCATGAATAAGCTAGATACAGGGCAAAGGATGCACACCTTCCCTGCAGGGGTTTGAAGGATGCAGCTGGAGGGTTTGAAGGATGCAGCTGTCGGCAGAGACCTCTGTGTCAGTATCTGTCTACCCAGAGCCATGCTCGGCCTGATCGGTTGAACGGCCTGTCAGTGAGGAGTGCTTAGTTTCTCAACAGATGGGAGATAATCCATGCCAAACTTTGCGAGATGCGACCCTTTAGCCTCTTCCTGTTCCCTAGACAGGGGTGGAGCAGGGGGTGGAGCAGTCTAAAGGTCAATGTATGCTTTGCGTGACGAGTGTCAAACGAAGCATCGCATGAATGAAAGTGACATCGAAATGACTAAATCTGTCACAGAGGATCCTTGCAGAGGGTGAAAAATCAATGGTCGCAGACCCCGTCACAAAATCACACACTCTGATTGATTGGAAAGACAAAGTAAGCTTTGTTACTAAGGAGACTACATTCACTTTCCTTGTTTATGTTTTGTGGCGAATCTGGCGATGCTGTCAGACACTATGAATGCTCAAAACTCACAAAGTTGTGAGACGTGTAAGTGTGATTTATCGTTTGACATTTGTCAAGCAAAGCATACATTGACTTTACTCTGTTGCAGGGTCATGTGGGGTTAGTCTTGAATGGACGTGCACAGCTGAAACTAGAGTGTACTGTACATATCAGGGTTTCATCAATTTTAAATTATCATTTTGCTGAGTAGGACAATGTATTGGCACAGGTCTACAAACACTGATGGATTGATCATGCAATGTTCTGCATCCAGAATATGGGTACACACAGTACTACGTTTGAAACCTCCCTATCTTAGAGCTGTCCAGCCTCTCTAGCTCTTATTGTGCGCTCCAGGATCACACAATTGTTATAACTATACAATGGCATAACAGTAAGATGTCATTAGTAGAAGTCATTCACTGAATTAATGCTAAAAAACTATTTCAGAAAATCAAATATCCTGCTATGGCACTAAGCTTGTTTTTTTTTTTTTTTGCCACAGCAACTTTTCAACACAAGCTAGTGCAATACACAGTGGTCTACTGTACAACTAGTGCAGGAGTAGCTATTATTCTCGCTGGATAGCACGCATGCAAGCAGTGAAACATTACGCATCACTCTCTGAGTCCAGCAACGTCGCAGGCTTAGCTCCATTCCAAATTGAAGTTTTACTGGAGTGTCTCAGAGAGCTCCACCAGTGACACAAAGCAAACGTTAATGTGAACTGGACTGAAAAACAAAACAAATATACAGGGCAGCCCACAGACCCTTTAACAGTGTACCCCATAAACCCTGTGGCCTAGGATGAAATCGCTGATTAATGGGGGTATACAAAGTAGGAGCAGGTTTGTGGGTGCCAGCTGCGGCCATGCACTGTGGCATATCACAAGCCACGTTCCCAGAGGAGATGCAGGGTCACATAAGACATCTGGGGTAATGATGAGAGGAGAGCGCACAAGAAACTGTCACCTATATAAATTATAAATCCTTCACCTCTCAAACTGCCATGTACTGTAAGTCTCGAAACCAGACAAATACAATGATACGCAATGAGAGACAAAGATGAGTCACACCCCCACATCCACCCCCTCCCCAGCAGTCGTAAAAGCTTGCCCAGTGGGATTTTTACTGGGGGAAATTATTTAGGCATGAACGGTAATATCCCCATAACATTTTATGGATTCAATTACCTCACAGGCTCACTTCTTGTACTGACTGACACCGTTCAAACCTGTGTAGAGAATTACACAAGATTTCCATTATTGCGGCAGCAGAACGTGCAGTTTGTGTAGTTAGAGAACGTGGTATAACTGTTCTCTCAACATGCTGAAGGCAGTCATTTTCAGTGATTGGGGAAACTGTCACATTTGGAGCCAATCATGCTAATGATAATGTGTTCAATTAACGATCATTCCCAGCGTGAGAAGCCATTCTCATATATTCACAAATTCCCACAACAGTGGGTGGAGTGGCTGCATGTTAGAACTCCTGAGCTTTCAGAATTCTGTTGTTATTTCGCAGTTGCTTCACTGTCTGTTCTGTTAGGAACATGTAGTAAATCATAAGTACCCCCCGCCGCCACCACCACCACCATGTTGTGGACTCCACCAAACATCGGTTTTACAGTGAAAACCAGCTCTTTGTAGTGTCTACCAGTTTGACACCTGCCTTAAAGGAAGTCATTTATTATTAAAGGACATCAGGATTTGCAATGGCAGGTGCTGTTTGGTAGGACTTTGAGCTATAAACAAGGGGCCCGAGGCATGGACTGAACGGGTGCAGAATTTCCCAACCACACGCAAGGGGGGTGGGGGTTGATCTAATGTCACCTCTGGGAGAACTCTCAGAGGAACACAGCAGAGAGGTTGCTGTAAGGTCGTATGGCTCACGGACAACATTCTTGATGATAATGTGCACGCAACAAAAAAATACAACTATTTCAGCACTGTCAGGCCTGCGACTCCACAGGGAGCAAATCATCCAAAAAATATAAATACAAAATCTAACCAAAAGGTTAGGATTCATTGTTGTGGGTTTTTGTACTGTATCCATTTTTTTTTTTAATGTTTCACCTCTGTTTTCTGGACTGGTTGGTAGATGTCAGAGCTCTGGTAGAGCAACTACACGAGCATCAACAAATGGTGACTGTATTGTTCCCATGTGCAAGAACTCATTTGGACAGTCTGCCTTCTCAGTAAAGGGGGCAAACCTTTGGAACTCTTTTCCTATGGTTCTAAAACTAGAGAAGGATGGTAATTGTTTAACAGAGGACTCAAATTATGGTTGAAATCAAATCAACTATGCTCACCTGTATAATTACTGAATGATTATGTCTACTTTTGTTTCACAAGTTAATATATTGGGTCTGATTTTGATGATGTTAATCATTACTAATATTATTTTTTGTACTTGATTGTGTTTTAGACTAGTATTATTCTATTTGAGAAAAGCCTCCGGTGGACAGGTGTTGAAAACTAGCACATCCAATGTGATTGTGATGTCCATGTCAAATAAATAAACATAACATAACATGTCATGTATTCATGTCTTATTAGCGACTGGAAGGAGAGTTGTCTCTTGTAATGAGCCACACAGCATTGGTCTTTAACAGGGGGTACGGAAACCCTATGGGTTCCTCATACTTTCTACAGGGGACCACCAAATGTTTGAAAATTCACTTTAACATGAATCAGCAAAGATAATGTGTACATCTGAGCCTTATGTCAGTTTTTGTCAATGTGATCTTACTGTAACTACTCCTGTACTTTAACCCAGTTGACCACGTCCCCCAGGATACTATACAAGGTCTGCTCTTCTACACCAAATCTTTTCACAGAAGAAAAGCAAATCTACCAACTCATAACGTGTCGCAATGTTACACATTATAAGCTTGTAGATCTGCTACTGTCACGGTCCGCTCCTCGGGCCGTGGACTTTGACTTTATTATTTAGACCTTCAGGTCGTGGACTTATTAGGACTTATGTTGTATCGTTCCTATTGTGTTTTGTTACCCTGTTGTTGCCTTTTGTCCTGATGTTCTCCTTGTACCTTTATTATGTAGTGTTGTCATGGTGTTTCCTGTCTGCCCTAGTTGTTGCTACCTGTATTGTCTCACCTCCCGTTTGATTAGTCATGTTTTCCTCCTGTGTCCTCTTAGTCCCCCAGCCTATCCCAATGTTGATTGTCTGTTGAGTTCACCTGTGTCTTATTATTTCCCTGTCTACTTAATCCCTGTGTTTGCACTTTGTCCTTGCTTGTTCATTGTCTAATATTACCAGCCATTACAATATGTTCTTAAGAGAACCCATCAGGGGGGACAGTACAGTATATTACCAGCCATTACAATATGTTCTCAAGGAAACGCATCCTGTGTATTTCTAGCCATTTCCTTGCTATTGTTGCCTGTGCAGCCAAGAGTTGGGGGAGTCACTGCAGGGTAAAATAAATAAGAAAAGAAATAAAGACCCAATAAAGCAGAGAACATGAATCCTTCTCCACTCCCCAGCTGGTCACTCAAGCATGGGTGATAGTTTCCAGAGTACAAGAGTGCTGTGAAGCCCTCTGTGACCTACAGTATAATGGGACAGGTCTTTAATCTCCAGTTTTGCTCCCCAGATAGTGTTGTCTTATTAAGTGGCTTGTCCGTGTTTCGATCTCTAATAAGACTTAAGCTGCTGTCTCTTCCAACGGCAGCTTGGAAGCACCGCACAGCATGGGGTCCGGCTGCTCTTCCTGCCTCCCAGATGTGCTGCTGCATGGTGTGCTGATCCATCGACACCAGCCTTACTCAAAGACAGGCACACAAATCCTGGATCTCCAGTTTCCACATAACTTCAAAATCTACGAACAAGGCCCGCTGGCTACCCGGAGGCGGCCCCCATCAGTCAACGTTAATGGATCCCCCCGAACACAAAATCCATACAGAGACGGCAAGTCTCATCCTGCAAATAGAGCATTAGTTGTGTATGATGCCGTAGGCATCAAACCCACAGCGGAGAGAAAAATTATAATACTCTGCGGTGGTGTGAGGAAAAGTGGAGCTAAAAAGGAGACTTACATACAGAGCAGTAAAAATGTGGTGTCTGAAATTGAAAGCGGGATGATCCATTTATATTTGCCAGGAATTACTGCAGGTCCATTTGGTACAATCTGCAGCAATCAGTGAAGGAAAGATATACCCCCTTCCTGCTATACCCTCGGCCATCAAGACAACAGTCACTGCATCATGACCATTATCCCTCATTCATCATCTTTTGTTTATTTTACGTATCCTTATGACAGGCTTGTTTCTACCCTATGGATTATCTCTCTCTGTCTCTCTCTCTCTAGGGCCGACAGAGGCGATCGATCGATTGATTGATTGATTGATTGATTATCGGTAACACCTATACCAGCAAAAGATATATAGTGTACAGTACCTGTACAGAAAAAAAGAGGGGTGGGAGGGTTTTTTCCTCTGTGTCGTTTAGAGGCCCCTCAGTATGTGATTTTTGGGTCGATTGGATGCTGTGTTCATGATTTCTGCCATTGGTTTTGTAAAATGGGCCTTCCCTTCACAAACTGGACACCAATCGGAATGTTACAGTAAATGAAAAATCTGAATGATGCATTATCACAACTCCAGAGATAATATGTACCGATTGGTGAGTTATAGGGCAAAACAAAAGTGGTAATGATGTAGGGCCAGCGGTCCAGCGGTGTCCGAGATTAGCTATGCACACACTAACACACACGCACGCACACACACGCACGCACGCACGCACGCACGCACGCACGCACGCACACACACACACACACACACACACACACAAACACACACACACACACACTCACACACATCTCCGCCTCCTGGCCTTGTTTTCTCTCGGCTTGATTGTTCTCTGCACTTTTTTTCTGGCCTGCTAAAGAAAACAACTGACAGATTATAACTTGTTCAAAATGCATTAAAATTGTTTTACTTGTTTATAAAGCTCTAAATGGTCTGGCACCTTCCTACCTCTATGACTGCCTGCCTACATTATGTTCCAAACCGCCCCCTCGGGTCCTCTAGTGCTGAACGTAGTGAACGAAGTGCCTACAAAACACGGTGAAGCAGCATTCTGCTTCTACGGGCCGGAGGCGTGGAATAAACTTCCATTACAACTAAGACAGGCAGCCTCTGTGGATAGCATTAAAGCACAGCTCAAGAGCTATTTCTTCACTCTTGCTTTTAGTTGATTTTTAAATCTCTGTGTTGTTATTCATGTCCTCACTGTTTTTCCTGATTCACTGCCTTTTTTGCTTTTATTTTAACGTTGTTTTATGCTTTTGCTTTTCTTTTTTTGCTTTATTGTTTCCTTCCTTAAGTCGATGAAGCACAACACTGGGGCTAGAGTTTTCCTCTTCTCATCCTCAATTATCCTCCATAAGGCAAGGATCTGGGCTACGGTGGTTCTCCCCTCTCTGAATCCATTCTGGTATTCCCTGAGGTACGGATCCATAGTGCTCCATATCCTACTCAGTATCATGCGGTTGTAAATATTTTCAATGATGCAGGTCAGACTGACGCCACGGTAGTTGTTCGGTTTTGAGAGATCTCCAGATTTTGGTACAGGAATGATGTGAGAGAGAGATCATATTCCTGGCTTGCTGTTTGCCAAGAGAGCCATGGTTGCAGGCCTCTGGGGGAATGCGTCTGGCCCAGCAGACTAACCTCAGGGAATCTTTGCCGTACTCCCTGGATGTGAACGGACCATCATCTACTTTTTGTTACAGCAGTTACAGCAGCATGATTACATGTTTGAATGATTAATTTACATTATTTTGATATTAATATTGATGTGATGGGAGTTATTTGGCCTTGGGTACATCATAACCAGCCTGCATGGTAAAGCCCCCCCCCCCCCCCCCCCCCCCCCCCACACACACACACACTGGAAATCGGCCAGGCTACATCATAACACCACTCTGTTTCTATTTGCCAGTTTGAAAAAATAAACCAAAAACACACAGGGAAGACATCTTCACTGACACTTTAACTATACCCAGTGGTCTAGAGGAGGACTGTCAACTCCACAGATACACAAAAACAGAAAATAAAAAAAGAAGAAAGAAAAAAGTACCAAAGTCATGGCACTGCGTCTTTTAGGAAATTGGGCTCAATTCTGAATCCTTCGCACTGTATTAAATAAGCCTGTGTGACAATGTGTATGAAATGGTGCCAGAAATGGACAGTTTAGAGTAGGGGGGTGATTTTATGAACGATAGTGAGCTAAAGCTGCCACCCCTTTAAATCATTTGCAAACAGTTAATAAGCTGTTATTTTTTTGGGGTTAAAAAGTTAAAGCTTTATATTCTCAGTTACAGGGGTCTCTTTAATAAACATAAAATACTTTTTTTCAGGTGGGTTGCCAATTTTGTTCCTGATAGAGAGAGAGAGCTTTCATAGTTACAGTTTATGTCTGCTCATTGATTTGTTTCATCACTTCTAATTTCACTTGTATCCTGTATGAGTTCTCTCTCAGGATTTGATCACATTGGTATCCCAACCTGAAAATGTACTGAAGAGCTGGAGACATGGGGAGACCCCTGTTACTGAACAAACACTCTATACTATGAAGTGTTTGTTGAGTAACAGGGGCTCTCCCCGTGCTATAGCAATGATTACTGTTTTTTTTAACAAAGAAAAAAAAATCACATAACCTTTAACTAACAAAACAATTCAAAAGTCACAACGAACGACTCAAGAGAAATTATGCATCACATCACAAACATACGTTCAATATTAGCATAATCAGACACAATTGGCAAGCAATCACAGCTCACATGCCTACCCTCTCAAATGAGGATATATTTAAGCCATTATTATTTGCCCAGCATGCATGCGGTTGCTGAACATGTCATGATTGATTCAGATTGTATTTATTTTTTTATTTATTCATTCATTCAAATGCCCTCACTTTATATCTTCTATTTGTTATGTTTGCTCTCACCTACTTGATATTAAAAGAGCAAGTACAACTAGGAACACCAACACCTTGACAAGGTGACCTGTAATGATAATACCATTACCATAGTCTCCCACGACTTTTAACTGAGCGTTGTAATAGATTCAGATTGAAAGATTGTATTCATCACCTGCTCATACAGACATGACATCTGACGTCACACTTCTCTTCACTTTTCCTGATCTTTCCCTGTAAAGTTCTTTTTGTTTTTGCCAGGTGTGACAAGAGGTCAATTTGCACCTAGAAATATTTCACACTTGGCAAATGTCCCCCTTTCTCAATGACAATGCTTTGACTATCCACTGATGTTCTACTGAAGTGCCAATGGCATGCCCTTTGAAACTATGGAATGTCACATCTGTACATACAGTTCATGTGCAGTGAAATGTTGTTGTGGAAGACTCTGTCCAACGATGTCCATCACATATAATGCAAGGCATTATCAAAGTAAGGTTATTATTACACTATTTTCTACACTATTAGTAATAGTGTAGAACATGTAAGTAACCTGATAGGTGAGCAAAACATCCAGCATCAAAGTTATAATACAAGCAAAGCAAACTAAGTAACCTGCATCTAGACCCCACTTGGGGTCGTGACCCATAATTTGAGAGCCGCTGATCTAAACAAACAGACAGACAGACAGACAGACAGACAGACAGACAGACAGACAGACAGACAGACAGACAGACAGACAGGCGGACAGATTATTTTGAATTGTGCCTTCCCTGGGTTACTGAGGGAGGATATAAATAACATATAGAATTCAACCACAATGACGGTAAAGGGAAGGAGGGAAACATGTTGTGATCAAAGCCGCAGAGAGCCGTTCAGAGTGTTCTAAATGCACCCTAGTGTCAATAAGTGAAACCCAGTGGTCATAAATGTGTCAGTTAAATTAAGCATCGGTTCTGAAGATCCTCATACTGTATACAGTATAAGTGTCATGAGGGAGGAAATAGGATTACTGTAGCTTGACTCATCTGAATCCGATATTTCTCAGTGCTGTCCCAGTGCAGCAGTGGAACTCTGACCCAAATGCTCTCCCAGGGCTGACCTATAAAGAAAACATTGGCTCACTGTTCCTGCCAATGAATTTATCAGATGCAGCTACTGCAGCAGAGACAAGCAACGTAGAAGGAAGTGGAAGCTTTGTTCTCAGTCTCAGGGGTCCAGATAGTGTCGCCACCTTAGTGGAGCAGATAGTGATATAATCTTTCAGGTTGTTATACAAGGCCAAAATTTGGCACAAATACTCTGTAAGGGCCATTCTTATAGAAAAAGGCGCTGGCCACACAAAAATCCAAGATGGCGAGCATTTTTCAAGATGGCCGCCACCTTAGCGGAGCAGATAGTGATAATCTTTCAGGTTGTGATACAAGCATGAAAATTGGCAGGAGCAGTGTCAGGAGCAGTGTCAGAGAAAACGCTCTCAGACACTTGCATTTTCTATTTTCCACTTGCATTTTCCACCACCTTAGCGGACCAGTTAGTAAGTTATAATGTCAGCATTTGGTTGGTCATACAAGAATCTTGAGCATCTGACTGTCGCTTCCTCGCACAATCTAATTTGGAGTTTTTGAACATTAGTCGACAACTTGTGTGATACTTGGCCTGGTTACTTCCCAAAGCAGCTTCTATACCACCACCTTCATCCAGCCTTGATGGGTCCAGGATCATTGGCATTTGATTGATCTCATGAAAGAGTGGAACATTGGTGTAGCCATCATGTTGAGGAACATGATGGGTTGGAGGTGATACTAGGGCATCATTGTTTTTGTCTTTCTGATAAAGGCAACATTTATTCCAATCAGTTTGCCTGTTGACTAACATTGGATTTGCGTTTGCCATTTTGGGGGGATTGATTTCTGTTTAAGGCTGAGGGGCTATCCTTTTACCAACTTAATCAAATTGATACCGCACATTCAGATATGGGATACATCTCGGTTCGGGTCACTTACACCTAGCCCGGTCATTCATTCACTGCCATTTAAGTCCTGTGTGATCTGTACATCTTCCGGGTAAGTATACTGTATATGCACAAGTCATGAATAGCCCGCTTAGAGCTTACCCTTGGCTCAGCTCTCCCTCGCTGGCACACCCTGTCAATTCAGGCACTCTATCTAACTACATCTACTACTAGCTAATTGATCGGGACTGTTAGACAGCATTTGGGACACTGATAAGCTATATTACTTTACTACAGTATTAGTAAAACTAGATCAGCTGACACTGAACCCCATGCTGAGTTACACAACAGTGAGTCACCATTGTGCCCTGGTTGTGCAATGACATTCACTCTATTATAATAAGCTTTATTCCACCAACTAAATTGTGCTCTGACAAGAAAACGAATATGTCTATTGGTATCTGCAACCCCAAAAACACATGTTTAAACACAAAAACTTTATTTCTATGTTTTATAGATCATATCACCGCAACTAGTTTTCCAGCCGCCATCTTACCACTTTGCTAAAATATTTCACTTTACAGTCATGACGACACTTATGATAATGCAATGTGAGACCCATAAAATAGTTAAGACCAACATTAATTTATTTTGGTAATTACATGCTGAAATAGGTACAACTCCCGGAAGGCATCTTGAAAAATGGCGGCCATGTTGATTTTTTTGAGTGGCCAGCGCCATTTTTCACAATAGTGGACCTTGAAGATTTGTGCCAAATTTCATCCTTGTGTATGGAATATGGTGTCACTAATTCTGTTGTTATTTTATGGTGTCACAGATGCATGTTGCTGTCACTAAAGGGTTAACTTGAAATGTACACCTATACACATGTTGACCAGTAGAGGGCGCATCTGCGTTGTCACTCCATTCATTCTTCACTGATCCTCTCTAGAGTGAAGACAGACAGAGAGAGCTCCTGCCTGTTTGTTAAAATATAAAGAATTAAGCTAAAATTCTGGTAAATGCTTAACCAGAGTTGCAGTCCCTGAGCAGTAAACCAAGTGCTGCTTGTGAGAGCCGGTTCCAGTGACGTTTTACTGTGTTCTGGTTGCTGAGAACTCCAGTAAGTTTGTTGTTGTTTAGCTTAGCCACATGAAGGAAGCCATCTTGCTAACTACAATGAGTGGATTTTGTCAGAGAACAACACATTGTGTTCAGAAGTCATACTAAAACCAATTGGAGTAATGTGATGTTGTTGGAGAAAGTTTACATTTTACATTTTGATAACTTTGTATTATTTGTGTTTATCAAAGAGATGTTTTGCTTAAAGTTACTGTGTTCAGCCCAATACAGTAGAACTTTATTCATGTCATGCTGCTAAAAGGGAATACTTTACTCATGTCATGTTGTTAATAGGGAACAATTTATGCATTTAATTTATTTATTTGATACAGTTAAAAGTGTAATTCATTTTATTTCATGTTGCTTAAAACGTGATCATTTAAGTTTAAAAAGATAAAAATCCTTTACTGGATGTCATTTATTTCATGCGTTTATGATGTCATGTTTGAAAAAGGTGAAGCTGTTAATAATAACAATTCATTTGGTTTTGCCAATTAATACTGATGTTCAAGTCTAACAGATTTAAGGAGCACAGTGTGAACTGAACAGTATTCATAATTCATATCCATGAGTAATGGGTTTAAAATGAGTAACTGATTTGATTTCTAAAAGAAAATTTAATATGGTACCATATGGAAGAGATATAACAGAAAAAGAGTATTATAACTGATTCTTTCTATTCTGTACTGCTATGTGCAGATTGTTTTTTGTGATCCTGGTGGAAGTTTGGTTTCAATCCAAGCTGAGTGAGATGGCGAGCTAACCCAGTGAGAAACTGCCTGCAGAAGGAGCGTTTGGATGCAGTGTGGCCAGCTGCATTGGTTCTGAGATTCTGCGGAGTGACTGACTGAACTTGACTGAGCTGACTTAACTGACATACATCAGATTCGCAAGTATTGAACTGAACTGAATCAGGATTCAAATATTCTCATTCCTTGGATAAGGAATACAGTACACACCAGTGTCTGTTTTACTACCCGGGTAGATCTCATACAAAGACAATTTAAAGGACATTCCTTCCATTTTTATTTTATTCTATTTTTGATTTTCCAAACAAGAGAGCTCTTATTTTGGGGGTTACATTTTCAATTTAAAAGCATACTGTTGCATGCTTTGTTATATTTTGTATTTGTGTAATAAATATGCCAGCAGCTGTTCTATGTTAAAAAGTACTGAAGTCTCCTCGTGAGTATTTCACCCCTACTGCTCAGAACCTAGAACTAGTCCAGTGAGCCAGCCTCTACTATACAAGAGTAGGGGCGCTACACTTGTATCACAACCTGAAAGATCACTATCTGCTCTGCTATGGTGGCGGCCATCTTGACAAAATGGTCGCCATCTTGGAATTTTGAGTGGCACCGCCTTCTTCCATAAGAGTGGCCCTTTAGAGAGTATTTGTGCCAAATGTCAGGCTTGTATCACAAAGTGAACGATTCTTATAACATTTGTCATTAAGCTGCTGTACTATTGGTCAACTCCGCCCACCCCCCACACTCCCACTGTGTAAAATCTTCATAACTCGGCAAATAATTCTGAAACAAAAGTTGGATGTTTAACAGAATCAGGCATAGCATTGCTGCTTGCCCCCAGTACAGAGAGTGAACTTTATCAGTGGCACTGCTCAAATGATTTTATGCAAATCACGTCTTCCGTGTTACAATTTCCTGTCCATATTTGTGTAGTATGAATTATTTATTCCATTGCACACCATCTTAATAGAGGCTTCTTATTCATACCCAGTGACACATGATTTGATGGTTCACTTGTGGGGTTTTGGGTTCAGCGCATATTTTCCAGGCAGCTTGGAACACTCATGCTGAGAGTTAGGACCATTTGTCTGGCTCAGAATCACAGCACACTTTCAAACCTGGTGGAGTTTATTAATTAGTTATGTAACCATGTTTGGTAACCTGGGGATAACTGTCAGGACCAGTCTTATACCACCTGGCCCCATTCCACTAACCTATCCAAACTTGGGCTGTACAACTCAAAATAAATGTGTGGATGCATACTGTGGATTCTGGAGCATGCTGTTCGCTTAGCATAGGTGTTAATATCTTAGCAAAAGGAAGCATGTCTTCTATCAACCTACATGCCAGCTGCTATACACCACACCTCAACAACCAAAAGAGGAAAAAATATATTAAACTGAATCCTTACATGTCTGCCATCGC
Organism: Gymnoscopelus microlampas; assembly: GCF_963454915.1. NCBI lineage: Eukaryota > Metazoa > Chordata > Actinopteri > Myctophiformes > Myctophidae > Gymnoscopelus > Gymnoscopelus microlampas. Next base: position 42,853,724 of record NC_139949.1, on the reverse strand, counting down.
AGATATCTTCTTTTCTTCTTTTGCAAGTAGGCTAACTCAGGAGTCAACATCTGCTAGAAAAGTTGATTTGAAAGTCTATTAGAATGTTATGGTGCCTCATAACGCCTCATATCAAACATATCTCAAAGGGACTAAATTGAACATGGATCCCAATGGGCTGACTTTCCCGTGGTCAATAAAGTGAGGAATCCCCCTCCTCCTTCTCTGAATAAAGACAAGTTCGCCATGTTCGATAGGCTGCAAAGCGAAGAGTAAATGCAATGTGATTTTGCAAGTCATTCTCGTCTTTCATCTCCCACCACACTTTTTCCGCATCATACCCAATTCAATTTCCCAGAAATATAATTTAATTATCCATTACCATATTGTGAATTTCAATTTAACAAAACATATAAAACTATAAGAAACAGATTAGAATCCCATAACTCACAATTTATTATTCAATAAAAAATGATCTGTTCTATAAATAACCGTGGTGATGGACAAGAGTTCAGGAAAAGTGCGAGGCTGTGTTGCTGATGCATCACATCTTGTGTCAGCATACTATACGCATGCATGTCCAGTATAGCCATGCATTCACCACAATCATCATCCTAATACATAATGAATACATCAGGTTGTTGACAAATCGCTTTGTTATTTTATCTTCAAGACAGCCTTTCAATTTAAACAATGTGGCCCTTTAGCCCTTCAACCACTGAAACGTGGTGCTGTGTCTTTATGCAGCACGAGCAAGCAAATCAAGAAACAGGATGAGCCAATCCTACATATAATTAACAGAATGTTTGTCAGTCTGTCTGTCTGTCTGTCTGACGTGCTTGGTTCTCCTCAGTGGCTGAAGCAATTGCTCTGCACTAACACATAGCCATTCATCATTAGCAAATGCCCACTGTAGGAAGCCTGTTTTTCACTTTACCCAAATTCAAGCTGTTTATTAGGCTTTTTTGGAAACGCTGTCTAACTCTACATGGTCCCCCAGGCTATGGGTTCGGGATCAGTGTTGCCAAATTTAGCAAGAGGAATAAGCAACAAGGCCAAAAGAGGAGGCCATATGAGCACTTCAAACCTATGTCGGCTATTTGAAAATAGCCAACAATAGCTTTGAAAATCTAAAAAATGATCTACAAGCTCACCACCGCAACACACAACTGCCATTATTTACAAGCAACTTCACAGAAAAAACAAGGCCAACGTCGCTTATAATAAACAGACATGTATCACTGACACCCATCCAACTCAAACTGATGGGGAATATGTTTTTGGTAAAGATCAAAGTGATCACAAACCACCAACAACTACAATAATACTGTTTAAAGCTAAGCCTATAGGTTTTATGGCCTAGCCTGGATTTGAACCCTGGTCTCCTGGGAGACCACACTCTTTCTGAAATCCACAATCATCACTTTTGTTTTCTACAAGCTCACATTTTGAGATCTTGATCTTGTAGATCAGCTAGTTTGGGCTGAGAGATTTGGTCTAGATGGGAAAAAGCATACAGTTGTAAAGAAAAGAGGGTTTAAGTGGTTAATATACTTTACCATCCAGATTGGTTAAAATAACGTATTGGAGCTTTAAATATACAGAAACCAGTACACGGTCGTTTTTAGGGGAAGAAATGTTGAAATCATATCAAACAGCTCATGCTCCCATGCTGGTGTGCTCATGATTTAATTCTGTTGTCGAGAGGTTATGGCGAAAGCCATTTCTTTTTAAGCCACTGTGTACAAAATGGAAAAAAAGAGATCTCTACTTAACAACCCTGCATGTGACACGTTGCCAGATCAAATACTCTTGGTTAGAGAAGTCGTGACACGGAGCCGAGGCAGTATCTCCCATCTCACTATCTCTAAGGTCCCATTAAAAGAAAACTTCAGTGTGCCACTATTAGCGGGGGAGTTGGAAAGTTGGAACGAGGTGGAGTGCGCGTGCTACCAAGCTGCCGCAGTGTTGACTACCAGTTAATCAAGGCATCTCTCCTTGTTTTGTTCTCTCTCTCTCTCTCTCTCTCTCTCTCTCTCTCTCTCTCTCTCTCTCTCTCTCTCTCTCTGTGACGCTTCATGATGCATCACTGGGAATCTGGGTGTCACCCTAGCAACCAGCAGCATAGAGACAACAACTGTAAAGAAAGCTTTCCAAGCATCCCTGTCTGTGTGCTGTGTCTGTGGCGCTGACACGGCTTACGAAGCACTCCACGCGCACGCGCACGCACACGCACTTTTCAAACACAAATCAGGGCCCAGAAATTAATCAATGACAAAACAGAAACAAAAGACACCAAGTGGAAAGCGAGAATGGGGCCAAGAGAACACATCTCGAGGTAATCCAAGTTGAAAGATAGTGGCATCAACAAATTGAATACACTTGGGAGAGAGCGGACAGAAGGGAAAATATCTGATCACCTGCAAAAGTGGCGTAGGCGTATATGGAAAAAGAATGTGTGAACAGGCTCACTCACTGTATCTCTCTCAGTAAATCAAAAAACCTGGCAAAGGGAAACGGGTCTGAGTATATCGGGGGCTTTTCGTCATGGTAATGAAGCACAGGCCAAAGTATGGGAGACGGCTGTGTGCTGGATGGCTCTGGCTTAGAAACAGTGGTGTAAAAGACGAGACGTTTTAAAGCACCATGAGGAAATGAGTCTCTGAGCCCATAATTCTCTCACAGGTCACTCAATCAACCTCATCGTCTGTTAATAAAAGCCTGTAATGATGAGCCGTGAATATGCATTACAGCACCTCAACAATCGTCCGCTTCGCTTAAAAGAAATGGCAAGCCAAAAGAGGGGCTTCAATTTCCGCCTTCATTAATTTAATCGGAAAATGAGAAATGATTTAACGCTAGCCCTGCAACCGTTGACACGTTAACAAGGTTTTCCTCATGTGTGCATACGTTACACACAATGCATTAACACACACACACGCGTCATACACACACGCACACACGCACATGCACACACACACACACACACACACACACACACACACACACACACACACACACACACACACACACACACACTGACTGACTTCATACCGTTGGAAACCTGTTTATTTCCCTTTCAAATGGTGCCCCATTTGTAAGGAACATGCACTTTTGGGATGGCCAACACACCTTAGTATGTGGATTAATAATATATACAACGAAAGGATTATCCGCACTCTCTTCAGATATATTCTTGATACATTTAACATTTTTTAAATACGTTCACAGCAGCAGCAGTCTATCTAGAGAAACGGACGTGTTCCCTTAATAATATCTCAAAGTACCCAAAGACACTTTACATGGGGTGACTTTCTTAGCACAAGCACACTTGCATACAACATATATGCTAATGAGTGTCATAGCAACTGGTCGCTACATTAGTCTACAGCTATATTTTATTTCTGTTTACTGTAATATTCACCACACTATCTACCCAGGTGTTTCTCAGCATTTCTCATGTATTACCATTCGGATGTATTACCACTGTGAAAAGTATGTTTTTTTGGTAAAAGAAAGAAAAAAGAACCCAGTATGAAGTAATAGAATAAAATAAAAGGAGAACATTAAAGCACAACTTCATTTCAGCCAGTAACAGCCAGTCACTGTGTGTGTGCGTGTGCGTGTGCGTGTGTGTGTGTGTTTTAGAGGGAGACTCGATGAGGTTTTGTCGAATGACCCTACTTACACACCAGCAAACCAATTACCATGACTAAGATAACCCCATCCCCACCCTCTCCAACCGCCCTGGTCGCTTTCCCGGCAGAAAGAAGCCATTGTCATGGCTGCAGCATTTCTCACATGGCCTTTGAGGAGGAAGTCAAAATGTCAGCCTTTAGTCACTTCCCTGCCTTACAGACATGCCCGCACGCACGCACGCACGCACAGTACACATACACCCGCACACGCACGCACGCACACACACACACATACAGTACACATACACCCGCACACGCACAGTAAAATATAGTGACATTTACCATCCAGAAAGTTGATTATCATTTTTCCCTCTCAGTATCTCATGGTAGCAGTGAGAAATGTCACATGTGCCTGCATGCTGTAAGTCACTCCGCTGTGTGATGACAACATCTTGTTATGTCAGACTTGCTGAGGCCTGGACCAAAGGAGCCTTTGATTTATTCTTATTCACATACTTCTGCTAACTTCATGATTTATGCTTTGTTGGGGTGGGGGAGTGGAGGGCATTATCCTTTCTCTGCGGGCTATGGCTGCACAAGTGCATGGTCACACATATGTGTCAGTAGAGGAGTAGCCAATGCATGCCAAAGAATCAAACGTGTCAATTTCCCATGCTGACAGTTTTCAGGTGTGTACTTGAAAACTCATTCATTGTGTTGAGATTATGTTTTGCCCCCTGTCCGTCCGTCCGTGTGTCCGTCCATCCGTGTGTCCGTCCGTCATTCTGTCTGTCTACAGCTAATCTCCGGCACCATTGGCTTGCTCGCAGTGAAGCTGTGCACACACACTCCCTGGATGCACAGCAGAACCTCTGCCCCAATTTTTTTTACATGGGCCTTTTATAGCGCCACCAGGAGGCCGATTTGTGCAAAACATATTTTTTGACAGTACTCCTACAGATTTTGTCCAAAAATCCCACAAATCGTTACACAATATCTCTATAGTCATTAAACGAAACAGGTCTTTCAGATTTTTCATATTCCATCCTAATTGGCTAAAAATGGCATCCAAAGTTTGCAGGAGTGCTCCGTTTTGAACAAAATGCCTCAAATCATGAACACAGTATGCAATTTCCTTGAAATTTTGCACACATATTTCCACTATGCCGAGGAAGAAATGTCACTTGAACATTTTCAAATCAGCCTCATGGTGGCGCTATAACAGGCCGATTCGTGTTTTTACCTATAACTGCACCGATCTGTGTAAAACTTTGTAAGCGCACTCCCTAGAGGTGAAATACCTGAAATCATGAATGCAGTGTCCGATTGCCGTGCCAGGCCCAAGAAGAAATGGCACCCTTTTCACATTGGCCTATTATAGCGCCACCAGGAGGCTACAATAACCTACCTGACCTGGCGGAGACCTGTGCTCCGAGGAGCACTTTTTCTAGTTTGACTTAAGTTGGAGTGGTTGGCTCAGTGAAAGAAAACTACTACCAAAATGTCTGCCTCGTGGAGTCAACCACTCTTCGCTCCCATATAATGGAAGTGAATGGGTGAATGGGACGCTGATGCGTGTGACCATGCATGCCCCATGTAAAAATGTGTTTGGTGAAATTATCGCACAACCTGTCCGTGTTATACAAAATTATAACGGAAGATCATGTTTCCTATTATAGGGCAACAAAATTAAAGCATTCTGAACAGCTTCAATTGCACATTAAAAGAGGAGGCAAAACAATATCATTCTATGTTAACTAAGGAGTCAAGAGCACAGTTGACACAGTTGCAAAGGGACATTGTCTCCTGCCTCCAGACTCCTTTTTTCTTTTTCTTTTTTCATTAGAACATTTCCGAGTTACAAAATGACCACTTACTTTAGTGCAGCCAGTGAAAGGTGGCCTTGCCTCTTGGCAGCAATACAGCTGCTTACAATATTGCTTCAGCCCCGATGCTCAAGGTTAAATAGACTTGAGGACTGTTTGAGAGCTTGTGGGCTCGTGTCCATAATGCTGTAGGTAAACACGAGGCCTGAAAAATTAACTCATCCATCTTTGTCGCACCCTGCGCTGTCAGTTTGTCTGCTGCAATTGTACCGAACAGCAATAATTGGCCAAACTGAAATCATTTGTTTCATGCTTAGAATTAGTTAACTATGATGATTATGATTAATGACAGAGGCATAGGTTTAGTATAAAATAAAATACATACATTTTCCAAAGCAAAACCATTGCAAGGTTCATTTAGAACAGCCGTACATTGTGAAAGGCATAGTATTGAAGTCAGGTTACAGCTCAGCATGTAATATTGAACATAATGGACAATCTATATGGTGCTGCTTTTGTCAAATGTCTCCACTCAGGAACACTGACAGATTATAGTTTTTTAGATTATAGAGACAATACTTATATGAGTTTTATAATTATTAGAGGGCTGTACTTTGCCATAGTACTGTACATACTCTTGCCATACATGCTCTTAGTTCACAGGTTCACACGTTATTTTCACATTTTTGTCATTATGGTGATGCTTTTTAAGGAATAAAGTTCTTCTTTTTTTTTGCCTTGATCAGAAATAACAAGCTAATTAAAAAAAGTGTCATGACCAAATTGAAACATTTATTGGGCATTGTCTTTAGCTGTGTGAGAAAAAGGTAAGACCCTTGCTTTTAGCACAGGTGTAGTATAGCCATTCTAAAACACTTTCACAAGGTGTTATGCCAGCTCTCAGTATAATTAGCCTATAACACATTGATAAGTCGCATCACACTTATACAGATGTTTGTAAGGCGGCAGTGGCTCAGGAGGTAGAGCGGCCGTCTTGGAATCCAAAGGTGCCAAGTTCGATCCCTGGCTCCTCCTGGCTACATGTCGAAGTGTCCTTGAGCAAGACACTGAACCCCTAACTGCTGAGAAGGTTGGTGCCTTGCATGGTTTCCTCTGCCATCGGTGAGTGAATGGGTGAATGTGAAAAACAATGTAAAGCGCTATATAAATGCAGTCAATTTACCATTTAGATGTGGTTCCTTAGAGTGTTTACAGTTAAGCTTAATTAACTAAATACCCACTCATGGATAATATGCATACTTAACGAAAAAACGCGACCCCCAACAGTGTCCTGTCACAATGACCATTTTGCCAATGCAATTGTTTGCATGTGCAGCTTAAATTTAATTAGAAGAACCTTGCTTGCTGTGCAAAAGTACCAATGAGATTAGGTCTTTGACGGCAAAAGGGTTTGCGGTGTGAGTGTAAAAGGTGAAATAATTGATCATGTGGGAGTCTGCTGTCCTTGTTACTTGCTGTAGTGCAAGGCTATACATGCAATAAGACGCTCAGCAATCCACAAAATAAGGCATCAGCAGGATTTCTTTCCAATGTGACAATGTTCTCTATGTTCCTATGAGCTCGTTCAGTCTCTTTATGCCAACAAGACAAGTTCTCTAATGACGGCGTGGCTCTAATGTGGATCTCAGATATCACGTGGCCAGCCAATGATGTTAGTCACCTATAATATTATATCTTTGATGTTTGATCCGAGACCCATTGACTTCCACTATAAAACTAAAGTAAAATGTGTTTTTTTAACATTATGTCAAAAGAAATGTGTGTGGATGAGATACTTTAACCTACTGGGAGTGCCCAGTAGGTTAAGAAATTTGGCTATGATCGGTCCAGTGGTTTGTAAGATTAGCTCCGGACAAACAGACACATACAAACAGACGGACAGACAGACAGACAGACAGACTCTTAGGAGGAGGCAAGCCTTGTTAGAATCACAACATGAAAAAGGACGGTCGCTATAAAACGGTGTTATAGGGTCGCTATAAAACATGTTTGTCTGTAAACCACCAGAAGCCTTACTTATTTTAAGAGAAACAAAATGTGTTCTTTTGATGAACTCAAAGCATTTTTTAGGTAGAACCAGGCACAGGTACACAGCTGTTTATAATGTGTTGTGCTGGATGAGGAATCATATTCCTGGGGCCTTGTGTAATGTTATCTAGAAGGCGGCAGTGTTCGACTGTTATAGCAACCCCCAGACCTGGAAAATTCATTAGCAGTTGTCAACATGATTTAGCATTTGCCCGCCTTGAGGTCATAGTTTAGTAAGCCTAGCGAACTCTACAAATTAAGCGCAAATGTGCAGAGACATTTTAAACTTTGACGGTTGTTTCATCAATTTGACGGCTGTTGGAGCAGACTATAATGCACTATGATTTGGATAAGGTTTGGTGAAGAAACAAAAAAAGACAAATCAGGTACACTTGATGAAAAGTAAGGAGTTCTGAGGGACAGTTTCAAAAATAAGGATAAAAGAAAGAATGTTTACCATGAAAGGGCATAAACTTCCTTGGCCGGAGTTCTACTGATGATAAGGAAGGATCCGTGCTGACAGTGCGAGCGATAACGGAGGCAAACTGCCAAATCAAGTCAAGCTTACCCATTCCTAACATCTAACCATCCTTGGTTAGAAAAAAAAACAACCTCTCGAGCCTGTACTGTTGAAAGCCCTTCAATTCCGCTGGGTAATGTATCCCATCAATCCCTGTCTGGAGCAAATGCACAGTAACACATTTTGTATTGGACGTGGTCATTCTATTAGCCCCCTCAGCTTTACATAACCCAGCCATGCTTTGATCTGCAACCATGTGTTATGGCAGACATGCATGGGTGAAAGCCTGAGCGCTGGCCCATGAGAAAGTGACAACATGGAATGCACGACAGATTTAATAACTACTGTAATATTACCTAATATATCCCATGATATTCCGATATACCTTGTGCTGCCTCCAAAACAACTGAGATGTTCAATGGGCGGCCATGGCTTAGGCCCTCTGGTAATCAGAAGATCACCAGTTCACCTCCCAGGCCCAGACCCCTAACCATCTGAGCAGACATCCGCTGGGTGAAGCTTAAACTGATTTTCCCAACAAAGCCAAAAAGCCCCCCCCCCCCCCCCCGCCCTCTAGCGCCGGGCACAGAGAGGATGTGCGACAGACAGGGGCCGCGGTCACGATATGCCAGGCAATTAGATAAATAGACCAGAGCTTCTATATTTTTTACTCATAAATCTCCAATGAAGTGGTTTTCAAGTGCAAAGACCTTTTAAGCCTTGTTCATCTGCACTTTGTCCAACTCCTTTATAAAACTAAGCTCAATTACCTTTTCTCTCAGCAACTCTATTGTTTGCCAGTGTGCCAATGTCTGAATTCAAGTTGCTCACCTATTGTTGCTGTGCCGTGTTTGCCAAATGAATTCTGCCTCGCTGACAATGCACGGCCTTACTGCACATTCACTCTTCACAATTTAAGGTTAACAGATCTTGCCATTCACACGCTGACTTTCAATGTGAGGACACATCCCCATTGTCCTCGTTCAAACGCAAAGAGTCATCTGACCTACCTCCTGTCTGGAAAAAAACAAGCATTAATATTGATTACAAGAGAGAAAAAGAAGACACCACCCGTCTATAGCGGTTTTCAGTCTTTCGTTATTACTGAAAAACACAAAACCTGCAGAAAACACGTTCAACTTCACCCCAGTTCACAGAAAAACAGATATTGAATTCTGAATGAAACAAAAGTTCAGTGTTCTGAGTAAATATTGGTAAAAATGGAACAGCTTTCATGTTCCCAGTGTCATAACTCCGGCTTTTCCATCCTTCCTCTTTCACACAACAAGGTGACAATTAGATTTTGTTGAGGGCCTATAACATTAACAATGTGTTTTCTTAGTTGCTTTGATACGCGGCTCAGGTCACTAACACTAAACTTTCATGAATGACCATTGTGTCATTTGGGAATTTGCTTAATGAGAAAGAATAGCAGAAACATGAGTATTGTTTGCCGGACTTACTAACGTTCACATTTTTGGATTGAAGTCATTAAAGATCTCTGAACACGATCTTGTCTCTATAGACCATATTCACACGGCGGCCATATTGCCATTAAGTCAATGAAATGCCACCCCAGTTGCCACCCCAGTTGCCACAGCAACGCAATGTTAAATTCCAAAATGGCCGCCGTGTGAATATGGACTATGCAGCAAGTGCTCAGAATGTGTGCTTCAAAATGAAAATGCTTTATCTGACAGTTTTTAAGCTAACGCACGCACGCACGCACGCACGAGCACACACACACACACACACACACACACACACACACACACACACACACACACGCACACACGCACACACGCGCACACACACACACACACACACACACACACACACACACACACACACACACACACACACACACACACACACACCTCTACCCAGGGCCCGCAAACTTGGAAGTCAGTCAAGCCAAGTAGAATAGAATATGAAAAAGCTCAGGTCCTTAAAGAGGAAATGTTTTGGGCATTTCCTGCTGAGAGAAGTGTTGATGGGACAGGGAAAGGTTGATAGCAAAGTAGATTTTCTCCTGATCTCTCTAAAAAAAAAGCCATTTTAGTATGAAAATCTTGGGAATATTTTGTGACCTGACGATCAGGTCCAATATTTAGTTCAATGACCGGGGCTAAATAATCGCTCAGAAGCTGTGTTCACGTTCACTCTTCCATTGGAAATAATAGACTCCAAACTGCTTCCGGTCTTTTGTTTGAGCTGAACTACTTTTGCCAACAGTTGAGCCAACTTTTGCCAACAGACTGCCAGTCTGTTGAAGTCTGTGGTAGTCTGTTGTAGTCTGAAGTAGTCTGTTTGGTGGAGAGTCACCTCAAGAGAAAACCATTAGCTCTCTTTCTTTTTAATGGTGAACTCCACTGTCCCACTCCATTACATTCAATGATATGTCATTACTATATAGGGTAGGGTGCCAATCAATAGGCTATTTGTTGGGCCCCAAGTGGTATTATAGCTTGAGTTGCACTTTCTGTACTTGGATAATGATAAATTCAGGGGGGCTGGTTGGGTGTCAGGGTAATTAAGTCGGTTAAAGTAAGCCAGAGTGACGATTCCCATGCTAAACAGGCAAGTCAAACAACCTGAAATAACCTCTACGCTAGTGTCTTTGTCCAGTAGGCTCAGTGAGTGTTTGCAGGAAGTGTGCTCTCAGGGACGTGCACAGATAGACTCTAGGTGGTGCTAGAGCACCTGCCCTTTGCCCTCTTGACCAGAAGTGCCCTTTTGAAAACTTTTTTTCAGTTTACAGCAGGGGTCTTCAACAGGGGGTCCGGGACCCCTAGGGGGTCCTCAGAGTTACGACAGGGGGTCCGCCAAATCTTTATGTGATATGATTTTTCTTTTTACCATAACCGCGCGAAACCTAGCATCCCTTTTCTGAGGAGAACTTTAGCCAAAAATAGCAGATCTACAAGCCCACAACGCCTCGTAGATCGTCTATTTTTGGCAAAGAGGTATAGGTGTAGAGGGAAAAAAGAGCAGACCAAGTAAACAAAAAAAAGTACAATTTACTTGAGCACCTGCCCCTCAAAATGTCTGTGCACGCCGCTGTGTGCTCTGGCTGTGCATGACTTTCCCCCTGTAGTGTTACATTAATGACTTGGTTCTAAAAATAAATCGAAATACGAAGCACTTTTTTCCAACAAGTTGATTGGCCTCCAGTCAGAGAAGATTTATCCCAACAAAGACTGAGTGACTGGAGCACGCACGTACAAATCCCTCAATGCAATGTATAAAAACATTCTGAAGAAGCAGTCCAGTAAGTTTCCAGTGATCCTCGACATTTCATTCTGACTGAAATGGCATTTTGAGGAAATGCTATTTTTTAAATATATTTTTAAATCAGGCTACATGAATCTTAATATTGAAATGAAACAATTGCCTTCAACTCTTGTCACGGGGGCTTGAACAGTCCCTCTCCATACAAGGGTGTGACATTTTAAATTGAATGAAATGAGACAAGAAAAAGAAAGAAATAATTCATGGTAATGTCTCATTTGATAAATAATAGACCGCCTCCAACATAATAATTTTCAAATGGTGAAATATGAGAGAGAGAGAGAGAGAGAGAGAGAGAGAGAGAGAGAGAGAGAGAGAGAGAGAGAGCGAGAGAGAGAGAGAGAGAGAGAATGAATGGGAGGGGCGCTCCAAATTGGACCCCAGATGCTAAACACCTGTACACACTGTGTCACTATTTCATCGGCTTTCTCAAATGGAAGGATATGCTTCATTAATATAATTTATTCAGGTGAACTAAATGGGCCAGTGACTTCTAGAGCGTTTTTGAATTATTTTAAAATACAACCATTACAGAATGAAAAAAAAAGAAGAAAGAAATAACTCATTTGAAGTGTCTTTCAAGGGAATTTAATGGTGCTGCTTGAAAATAATTGCTGACAAAAATTGGAAATGGCACAGCAATTAAAGTGTAAGAGCAACCTTGGTAGCTTTGGTGCATAGATGAACACGAACAGCCTCATTGATGTGTTGCATTGAGGCGTGGTTTTGACAAGATGACCTCAAGCATTAAGGGACCACTTTACACATTTCATATTATCTTCATAGAATTGGTTCTCAGTAATGCTAATCATAAGACGGTACCATTTTTGGCAACTCACTCTGTGCCTCAGAGGGCTGTGGACAGTTCAGAAACCTGCCTACCAGTGACATCAGCGGTAGATACAGTAGGTTTGGTCATTTCAAACAAGATTTCAGTACCAGTAGCATGTCAGTATCATGTCAGTATCATGGTCAGTATCATGGTCAAAATTACGGTCAATATCTTGTCAGTATCATGGTCAATATCTTGTCAGTATCATGCTCAATATCTTGTCAGTATCATGCTCAATATCTTGTCAGTATCATGCTCAATATCTTGTCAGTATCATGCTCAATATCTTGTCAGTATCATGCTCAATATCTTGTCAGTATCGTGCTCATGGGATTGTAATTGCTGTACTTTCTCCCCAATATCAAGCAGTTGGCGGTGGATAGTTTCCAGGTGTGTGCATCATGACAGGCCAAGTGATAATAAAAATAAAAAGGCCTACAGTATCTGAAAGCGGTCAAACATTTTGCACAAATAAATTAAATTAAAGAGAGTTTATACTTTATACTATACCAGATATACGGTAGTTAGACTAGCTCTACAGTCATTTAAGTGCAAACATGAGGTAAGCTTTCAGGCCTGTTATAGCATATACTGTAGGATGGAGGATAATTTGGGCAATTTGTTACAGGGCCCTGACAGTACAAGTGAGGAAGAGGGGAGGACATCATTCCTCACACATTGGCAGCAAAATGAAAAAAAGAGGCAACAGCAGTGAAACGGCTTTTGTTAAGACAGCTTCACGCCTTCACAGGGCTGTTGGTTTACAAAAGTAATGCAAACACACATTGAAAACGTCATTCCCGATATTTAAACAGCCCATGACCTATCATAAAAGAAATGTGTGTTAAATTACATAATGTTTCAATCCGGATGGCATTCACTATGTCAGACCACCCCTGTGTTTGATGAAAAACTGCAGGTAATTTGCTCCATAATTTTCACTGAGGTGGTCACGGACAGGATTAATGTTACTGGTACGTCTGTAATACACAAAATTACCTAACCTTCCCTGGAGAAACTAATCCTGTCTGAATAGGGCTTAAGGCCCAATTTAAGCTTGTTCCAGCAGCCCCATAGAGGCTGTATGACCAACTGATTTGAAAACTCACAGTAGCTGAAAATTATCCCCGGAGAAAATATTGTTTTACGAATTAAATTCAAATGTCCATGACTTATTAACTGAGCTGTGATTTTTAGGCCTATAGTGTATCGAGTGCTAATGTTCCTTCCACATACTGTACTAGCTGTAATCATGTGTCAGTGCACATGTGTATAACATTATGAATTTACAGAATATACATCATCGTTAGTTGTACAGTATAGTTCCCAGGAGTATGCGTTTAATGAATAGCACATACACCAAACACAGAATAGTACCCAGAGGGCCATTTCAACTATAATACATAGGAAATGTAGCTCAGACGTCGGATAATTAATTCCTAGACGCATTTCTTCCCCTGCAATCTAATGCTTTGTTTTGATAAGAACAAGAAATCTATGAGTAACTGGGACATGTGCCTTTTGCTTTTAATTTTCTTTTGCGTTGATTTGTATTTAGTTTTTCCATTCATTTTACTGAGCACTATTTCACACTACATGGACAATCCAAAGAACCTCACCTCAGTGGGAAAATTCAATCTCAGTAATTCCCAGCGATTCCCAAACCAAATGAATTTGTGCAAAGCTGTTTATGGATTTGGAATAATGTGTGAGAATATGCCAGTGTTGAAAGAAGTACTCATATTCTTTCTTATGCAAAAGTATTAATAACAAGGTAGAAATACTCTGTTACAAGTAAAAGTCCAGTATTCAAAATGTACTTGAGTAAAAGTACAACTACTTAAAGTAGTAAAAGTAGAAGTACTCGGCAGTACTGTCCCATTTCACAAGTTTTCAAAATGTATATAAATCTTTTGAAAACAGCAGATCTACATCTGCTATTTACAAGTTGCCGAAGTATATAAAGTGTTGACGTGGTTAATGTATGTTTTGTAATAATATTCAAAATCTGCAAAGTAAATAGTAACTAAAGTTTTCAAATAAATGGTAAATGGTGCACTTATATAGCGCTTTTAACCAAATCGCTTTACATAGATTGTGCATTACATTCACCCATTCACACACACATTCATACACCGATGGAGGAGGAAACCATGCAAGGCACCAACCTGCTCATCGGGAGCAATTAGGGGTTCTGCTGATTTGTGACAGAGAGCCTGTGTTGGAAGCCACTTCCTCTGCTCCAGACATTATTTTGAGCGCAGGAGGGGCGCTCTGTGTAACGCAGATGTCTGCCAGGGCGGGTGGCCTACCCAGGGCTGTGTATAAGTGGGTTGCTGCTGTCAGGATCGGGGAAGCTGCGGAGGGAAATAGCTATGTCTATGTCGTACGGTTCAACTGTGGAAGTTACTAGAGTTGCTTTATCTGTGAATTTAAGTAGGTCTGCAGGACAGTCCAAATGTTTTATTGCTGCGGTGAAAAATCAGTATAACAGTGGTTTGGCGGTTAACATTATCATAAACAAATACTTAACAACAATATTCGCAATACATATAAAGACTTAAAAATCTCTTGCATTCATATCGTGTAGGCCAGAGGTACCCAATCTTTTCTGGATCAGGGGCCACTTGAAAATCATTGGATTGCACAATCACATGGTAAATGGTGCATTTATATAGCACTTCTATCCGAAGCGCTTTACATTGATAGTGCCATTAACCCATTCACACACACATTCATACACCGATGGCGGAGGAAACCATGCAAGGCACCAACCTGCTCATCGGGAGCAATTAGGGGTTCAGCGTCTTGCTCAAGGACACTTCGACACTAACTCTAGGGGAGCGCCCCAGCCCGGGATCGAACTGGGAACCTTGCGGTTTTTCCAGCTCACACTACCCGGCCACTCTACCCCTGAGCCACTGCCGCCCCCGCGGCACATGACCTCAAGTACAATACAAGTCCTCCATAGACCAGACCAGGCTCACTTTCGGCCTTGGTAGGATGTGGCCAATGCAGCCTTCATGGGCTTCAGCCTTCAAAGGCCCTTGAATTGGGTCACAGCTAATGTGTAGTGAATGATATGTGTGAATTTTGGACTAAATCTATAGGAATTGCAAAACTGTTTTAAAGGAAATGCAAAAAGGCATAAAATATACTTTTTTGCGGAAATGGTGTGGCCTGTAAAGGGGGCGGGGGGGTATTTAGATGTTACAACCTGGTTTATGGGTTATAAACCAGGTCATAAATTATGACCTGGTTCAAGAGTTATTGGCCACTGTTAATGTAAAGCAGGCTGGTATAGACTACTGGCTGCCAGCACGAGAAATTTGCCGCTGATCGGCCTAGCAGTTTCTGAGATAGTTCCAGATTCATACACAGACAGACAGACAGACAGAAATGCACGCACGCACGCACACACACACACACACACACACACACATGCCTGGCAGGGGTTACTATCCCCAATATGCCACTGTAGTTGTCTCCAAATGAAATATTAATTCAATGGTTAAGGTTGCAGAATGCATTACCACAGGACTTTAGTCCCGTGGTAATGCAGACATATTATTTATGGTAGATAGTCGTATTATTTCTACACTTTGATTGACTGATTGAATACTTTATTAGTCAAACATTTAACAGCAAAGTCCTGGGCACTTGTTTCCATTGTAGAAACAAGTGCCCATGTATTCAATTCATCAACAAAATATTAACACATTAATACATGTCATCCAAAAACTGCAAATAGCTATAGATATTTACAGAGGATAAAAAAGAAAAAACAGGGGAAATGGGGCAGCAGTGTATGTTCCCGCATTTCAAGTGGATTTAATATCTGCAGCATCTCCACTTGTAATTTGCTGACAGTTGCTTTTTCAGCTAGTTGTGAAAGAAGATTGATTCACATCGTTTAATGGATGATTTCAGGGCATTCCACATTATGGTGGCAGAGTAGTAGAATTTATTTTTTGCCCATGTATGCAGGGGTAAATTTGGGGGGTACAACATCGGAGGTGCTCCCTCTGGTGTTCTGCCTATGGGTGTCACTCCCTCTGCAGTAGTAGTTAGACATGTACCGTATGAGGGCACTGATCCTCTGAGTATCTTAAATACCAATACCATTGATATTATGTTTAACCCTGTCTTCTACTCTGAGCCATCCCAAACTAGCAAAGTGAGTTGGTATTAGGTGGGTCATTGGCTTGTGGCCGAGTAGTAGCCGTATCAGTTTGTTTTGGGAGGTCGGAAGTTTAGTTTTTAGTGACAATGAGGTGTTGGAGAACCAAGAGGTGCAAGCATGATCAAAATTACATTGAATGAGGGCTCCAGCTATAGAGTCATTAGTGCATTCTTGTTGACACTTGGTATTGTGTTTCCACATAAATATCTAAGGCAGCAGAACTACAACTGCTGAGGAATTTAATTGGACAGTATGAGTGACTTGTGCTAAGAGACAAAATCACAGAGTGATTTAAAACAAACTGGTGCCAATACTGTTAAAACATCCAAACGATCAGGCAGAACAAAACAAGATGCTGCTTAAACACATCCTTCCTACCAAGATAATTAGTAACAACTTTTTCCTTATTTAAAAAAAATAAGGGATGAGGCCAAATGGACGTCAGCTGAAACAGAGGAACAGATATCTGGAAAGATATGAGGTCCTCTCAACATCTGTCAACATTCCTCCTGTTGACTCAACACAGCTAAAGTGGGGAAGCACACACCGCCAGACCTCACTCAGCCCGATCAATCAATTAATCATAAATATCGCCTTCTCCACCCCAAAACATTTTCAGGTCTACATGAGACACCATGCAACTGTCCTTGGTTGTCCTTTTCTCACGCATCATTGCATAATATATGACATACTTCAATGGCCATCTTTAAAGAAGTAATTCACCGAAAAAATTACTTATTTTCTATCAATTACACACCTCATGAAGCCTTGAATTTATTGTTTTGATTGTTTTGTTTTTGTCGCATTCCTAAGCCAATAATTTGGCAAAAACTAAAAAAAATCAAATTCAAGGCTTCATGGGGTGTGTAATTGATAAGTCATTTTTGGGGTGAACTACTCACTCACTGGCCTAAACATGTATTTAAATGTATTTATTGCAGTTATCCTCCTTACCTTAAACGCTATTTAGTCCCCATTCCTACAACACAACACTGCTCAAGTTTACTTTACTGTTCCTTCGGTTAGTAAGGAAATTGGTAAAGATGCCTTTATTTTCATCAATTCCATCCAATTCCATCAATCAGATGGCATTCTCAAACACGCCTATACTATGTTAAACAATGCACCCATGGTCCCATACACCAACATTCCCACTGGAATACGTTGTTCGGAATTTACTCTAATCTAAAACAAAATGGCCTGTCCTCCGTTATGGATATACACCGTACCTGTATGCCACAGGAACAGAAAGCGTTTGTAACGTGAGGCCACCATCTATGGTCTAATTTATTCAAGGTAAGATGATTGGCTGTCTCCTTCTGCCCACATGTTCAATGTATACTATAAGATGATTGGTTTCTGGGTATTCCCATGATCTCCAGATTTGGACCTGATTGGCTCCTATCCCTGTGGTGCCATCCAATCGGGCAGGATCATTAAAAAGCCTTGTGGATCAATGTGCCTGCTGACAGGAGATCAGTGTTGGGGAGAGGAGGAGGCGGTGGCTGCAGCTGCAGCCGCTGGAGGAGCAGCGTTTCTGGGGTGACTGGTGGAGTCTGTGTGGGGATGGTTTACCCATGGAGAACAGAAGTGGAATCACTGTGCTGGAACGAACTGCACCGCGCGTGCACTGTGGATCTCATATGGATAAGGGTGTGCCGGAAACATGTGTCGCAATTCCTAAAAGAAACCGGAAAAAGAACGACAATCAGAGGCGGATAGGTGCAGAATATATCATATCGATGGACAGGGTGTGTGTGTGTGTGTGTGTGTGTGTGTGTGTGTGTGTGTGTGTGTGTGTGTGTGTGTGTGTGTGTGTGTGTGTGTGTGTGTGTGTGTGTGTGTGTGTGTGTGTGTGTGTGTGTGTGTGTGTGTGTGTGTGTGTGTGTGTGTGTGTGTGTGTGTGCGTGCGTGCGTGCATGTGTGGGTGCGTGTGTGTGTGTGAGGAGAGAGAGATAGATTGAAACTGTAGATAGACAGAGAGACAGACAGATCTTTTTTTAACTTGGCAGTCCTGTAGAATTGCACGTTTGCTGTTTTTCATGTCAATTGTCTGGTTAGACGTACTGTATACTTGTGGCTGTCTGTTTGGACAAGCAAGTAGGTCACATCCAATTAGGGGCATCAGCTGACTGACAGGTTGCACCTTATGTGAGATCTCTGCCTTCGTCGTTACATATATTTCTTCCCGAAGATCCTTTACCTGTATGTCAGTACAACTGAACTGAAACATTTGCTGCTTTTTCTTTTGCACTTGAGGACTGGTTGTCACGCATTTAACCCATTAAGACCTGAGGTTCCGATTCTACAAAATATATATATTTTTTATTTAATACAATAAATAAAGAAATAAGAGAAAAAAAAAATATATATATATATATATATTCAAATATTTGCACAAATTTCCCCCAAAATAGCAGATCTACGAGCTTGTAGCGCGGCACTCGGTGCTGTGCTATGAGCTTGTAGATCTGCTATTTTTGAATAGCCAAAGAAATTTAAAGTGACACAGATACGTTCCAGGTCTTAATGGATTAATGTGTAAATCAAATTATCAAATTGAATTAGACTTGTTTGCATTGATCTCAGCAAGTGTTTTTTTTTTTGTAAAATGAAAGCATGCAAACGCCCACTGTAAACCATTGGTAATCATTATAAATTGTGTTAAGTGTCTTGATAACTTTCTTATCAGTATGCTTTGACAAGTTCTTCAGAAGCCTCTTGTTCTAGACCACAGAATGTCTCATCAGCCACACCTTCTTGAGATTCCCAGCAGAGCATGATGACAGTGGTGTCCATCTTCTGTCCACATGTGAAGACCAAGCAGATGAAGGACAGACAGCCACCACTGCTTCAGTTCCTGAAGTATGAAATATCATTTAGTGAGCTGCAGGCCTGGTTATGACTGACACACAGGAAAGAAATGGAATTGTTTGAGAATAATGCTAAATAATACAGATTGTGATGAAACCTGGGTGAAGTATCTTCTGATACAAATTGATCCACTGATCAGTCCACTGGATTGCAATTAGCAAACCACAGGACTAGACAGACAAAGGAGATTAGCACCGGACAGGCAAACAGATAGGGACAATGGCTTTCTGCCAGACAGAGATAGAAAGAGTAAAGGATTACAACTGTTTAACTCTATAGTCTTTTTGGGTGTGTTAGCTCAGTAGTAAAGCATGTGTTATCAAAGGACAATGAATTTCATGGGTCTCATGGGTCTCTCTGATTTCTAACACAAATAGCCAGTCTCCATAGCAGGCCTGGCAAAGGCCAACTGGCTATGAGAATAACCAAATGCATTTATAACGTGGTTACAGATCTGCACGCACACACACACACACACACACACGCGCACACACGCGCACACGCGCACACACGCACACACGCACACACGCACACATGCACACACGCAAACACGCAAACAC